>NC_064279.1:3042500-3140000 GCF_003254725.2 Canis lupus dingo | reverse complement strand
CTTCTCATGTCTCCTAAATATCCTCCAGATTAATCTTCCTAAAGTGCCCTTTTTCTCATTGCCTTTTCCATTTTCAACGATATACAGTTGTATTCTATTTTCTATGAGGTAGAAAATCCTTGACTGTTGTTGCCTCAAAGACTCCAACTGGCTATGGAAGACTCCTCAGTACTTTGCTCCGCAGGAGAGAGAAGGCACTGATGTTCACCCTTCCAAACACACTCTCCCCTTCAGTGACCTATGGATTCATGATCTCTGTCACCACCTTTAGCTTGTAATTATATGAATTCAATCATTATTTAACTTATTTTATCTTCAAATGTTTCATTTTCCTGGCATGGTTGTAACTATTTAAGGGCAAGTTCTCAGTTTGGTATAGACTCAGTAGAAGCTCAGTAAATTCCCGGTGAACTAGACTTTGTCAGTTGACTAGAAAGACTTGATTAGTTTGCAAATGTTTTATCTTCTACTCTGTTTCATATAATCTTTCTCCCAAAATACAATCATTGACTTTCTCTCCTAGCAATTCCTCTAGAACCATAAAAACTTCCTGCTGCTGATCTCCGTCTCAATCTAGTTTCTTGCTAACTTCTTCTACTTGGACTAAACTTTTCAGGCTATTTTGTAAAATGAAGGACTGAGTAAGGCCTTAATCTCAAGTCACATTTAACATTTCAAAATAACAAGTGAGAGAGTTATACCATGGAATAGTCATGGGGGCAACAGTGAGTAGACTTTTCTCCCAAGATCCACCCAGAGGTTTCTTTTCCCATTTGTCCTTCCATCACAGCACTGTGTGAAGTCAAACTATGGCTGTGGCATCACTCATTCCTCAAGACTTGGGTTTCTCAAGACTGTCAGCATCCAGGTGGTCCCAGGGAAAGTAAAACCGAGGGACTAGAGAAGAATATGTGAAGATCATTTGATGACTCCATCAGTGTTAATATTAGAGTCTCTGTTGATTTTGGCATCAAACTGACCTCTCTTCCGACTCACTGGCAAATGGTAAATGTTAAGCACTCCAGGGGATGAATGGAGAAGAGAAATATAAGAACAATAGGAACTAGATGCTGCAGCATAGGGACTGTGCATGTTCTTTTCCTTTTATTATGAGGCCAGAGAGAAATCTCAGTAATACACTGCTGGGTTTTTTTTAAAACCCTCTTGTTTTTAACACAAGTGATAATACTATGAAAACTGTATCAAAGCTTGGTCTCCAATGAACTTACTACATTGAAAAAAAAAGTATTTTTTATATCGTTGCACACAATCAAAAGACCCAGTAGATGTTCAATGATAGGAGACTCTATAGATCATTCTAGCACTGACTACCAAAATACATAGCTACTTTATTGCCTTAGTTTTTCTTCAAAAAGTCTATATGGCACATAGCCTTCCACATAAATTCAATGCAGTAGAAAATAAACTCAGCAATTGCTAAACAGCAACTTACTTTCAAAAGGAATATACACATACACACACAATGTAGACTCTTATTTTTGCTTCAAAGAAATTTCAGTGTGATCTGGTTTTTTTTTTTCACAGATAAATACAAACTCTGGCCACAAGCATTTGTGTGTGTGTGCGTATCTCACCAAGATCATGATAAACTTGAATTTTAGCTACTTTATTTTTTTAAAAAAGATTTCAATTATCCATTCAGGAGAGACACAGAGAAAGAAGCAGAGACACAGGCAGAGGGAGAAGCAAGCTCCGTGCAGGAAGCCCACTGGGGGACTCGATCCCAGGGCCCTAGGATCACATCCTGAGACAAAGGCAGACACTCAACCATTGAGCCACCCAAGTGTCCCTAGGTACTTAATAATTAGTTTGTACCCCAATTGTCAGGTGTTCTCTCTCCTCGCAGACTGTCTCCAGCTCGTGCAGATCACTATGCAAACATCAACCCCTTCACTGTTTCATTTTTCAATGTTACCACACCCACCATTTCAGGATTTTTGTGTTTAGTTTCATTAAAAATTGCTTAGGAGAGGGATCCCTGGGTGGCGCAGCGGTTTAGCGCCTGACTTTGGCCCAGGGCATGATCCTGGAGACCCAGGATCGAGTCCCACATCGGGCTCCTGGTGCATGGAGCCTGCTTCTCCCTCTGCCTGTGTCTCTGCCTCTCTCTCTCTCTCTGTGACTATCATAAATAAATAAAAATTTTAAAAAAAATTGCTTAGGAGAAATGAGGAGAGGTTTACATCACACACATTTACTATCTCCTTTTCATCCCTTCTGGCCCTTTCTCTGAATGTGGTGGTCTCCACCAACCCCTCCTTCTTCTCCATTGAAAGCAAAATCCTTTTCTTTAAAACCTCTGAGCATTAGACCAATTTGCAGGACAGAGAAACTCCTTTCTACCCCCAGAGTGTCCCTGTGAGCAAATATGACTCCCAGGCCACAAACTCAAGTGTACCAATAAAATTTGCTTCTCTTTATGCCTTATATATCACTGCAATTTTACCTTTATGACCTATTCTCCCAACTGGAAAAATTATATATCTGTATCATTCCAAAGGTTTTCCTTTTTTCTAGATTATCCCACCAGTCAAGGTATTACACCACATTAGTGAGGCAGTTCTATATATCACTGAGATGCCACCCATCCCTGTCCCAGGAACTGTTCAGGTTTAGGGATGCTTCGCTGAGTAAAAGCAATCTGTGACTCGCACTATAACCCTGTCTGCCTAGACGCACCAGGTAGCTGCTCCTGTCAGGTAGTTAATACACAACCTTAGTGCTTCTAGCAGAAAGCTGACCTCAAGATGTGTTACTCAGAGAAACATGGATCTCTCTATACTTCTTCTTCAGTACAGGAGAACCAATTTCAGTCTGGGCAAGAAGATCGAGTCACCTGCTGATCCCCCTGTTTCTTCAGAGACTCAGTTTCTACTGGGGATTCTTTTCCTATTTACGCAAACCTAAGTACCCTTGAGAATTTAAATTTCGGAAAATTAAGCCACAAAAAGTTGCAGACACGTAATTGAGGGAGGTTAAGTGAAAAATGATACCTATCTATACAGCAAAGGAAGCAGGGATGAGGAATTAAAAATATGAATTAATGGAGCAAGAGAGTGGCTCAGTTGGTTCAGCATCCACTCTTGAGTTTGGCTCAGGTCATGATCTTAGGGATGAGATAGAGCCTCATCAGGCTCTGTGCTCAGTGTCGAGTCTGCTTGAGGTTCTCTTTTTTTCCTTTCCCTCTGCCTCTCCCACTCTGCACTCTTCCTCTCTCTCAAATAAATTTAAAAAAAAATCTTTTTAAAAATACAAATTAATATCTCAAAAGAGAATCTAACCAGAAAAAAATATTAATAAAGGTGGATCACTTTGTCTTTACACACGAAGAAACTCTGATACTCTGTGCTAAAAGAATGCTATTTCCTCGATATCATTACGAATTCACTGTAATTATCCACTGCCATCTTTTAGCCATACAAAGTAGTCATAACTGCAACACGGCATTTTAAAATTTCAACCATATAAATATACCCCATAAACAATGAGCTCTTTGAGAGTAAAGGCCATAGTATTTAATCATTAAATTATAAGCATTAGTTTTAGGTCTCCCATAAAATAATTTTATAATAATTTGTTGCATAGATGGATGATGGATGAATTAAATTTAGAAGTTTAATGCACAGATACAGACATATATAATGCACACAATTATTGGAGTCTATAAACTGCCTATAATATAGCAGATTCACTTTTCCTTCTCTATTCACTACCTTGAACTCAGCATGATATGCGCATGAGTATTACCAGATGAATGGTGGCAACCTTTCAAAGCTTAATTAGCCCAGTAGTTAGGCTATTCTAGAGACCTTTAGAAATGCACTAACAATTAGTTGCACCATTTGTGCAAAATTTGCTATTTAAGTGCAGTTTCATTCTTAGCCTTTGAAAGGTTAGATAGCCAAAGTCATATTAAACAGCAAACGTGTACAAGAACAGGATTATGTAATCACATAGATTACCACATATGTAATTGATTTAATCAGCAATGTGAACGAGGCATGTTTCAGAATTAGCTGATTGCCCATTTTTCAATTATAGGTGTAACTTGAACTGAAAATCATTTTTATGTAGTTTATAGGTTTGAATCATCAGCCAATAGAAATAAAACTTAAATTAAAATTTATGAAACAAAAACATATATTTGCACACAAAACCTGTACATAAATATCCAGAGAACCATTACTTGTAACAATCAAAATCAGGGACTGTCAGAAAAATCAGATGTTTTTCAATAGATGGATGGTTAAGTAAGCTGTGGTACATCCATACTAGAAAATACTACTTAGCAATAAAAAGGAACAAACTACCGAACATGCGGCAAATTAGGTCTTCAGAGAACTACGTTAAATGAAAAAAATCAATCCCAAATGGTAATATGTTCGATGACTTCATTTTGAAATGACAAAATTTAGAAATGGAGAATACAGGGAGTTAGAGATGGTATAGGTTGAGGATTGTGAAAAAATTGTAAAATTGCAACGTTGGATCTTTGTGGTAATGAAATTCTTTAATATTTTGACTATTGTAGTAGATACACAAGCCAATTCACACAATTAAAGTGCATCATACAAATGCATGAACACATACACACAAATGTGTATAAGCAAAAGTCAGTAAGATTGGTGGATTGTATTGATGTAAATATCCTTGTTGAAATATTATAAGATAATTTTACAATATATTACCCTTGGGAGAAATGAGTTAAGGGGTACATGGGATCTCACTGTATTATTTCCTAGAACTGCAGGTAAATCTATAATTATCTCAATAACAGCTCAATGAAAGTATAATTCTTAAAAATTACTCACTGTTATTTCAAAAGTAAAAGGCAATAGGAAATGATGATTCTAAACACTATTAATTTTATGTACAAACTATTAGTAATCACTTTTTTAAAAAAGATTTTATTTATTTATTCATAAGAGACACAGGCAGAGGGAGAAGCAGGCTCCATGCAGGGAGCCCGATGTGGGACTGGATCCTGGGACTCCAGGATCACACCTGAGCCCAAGGCAAGCGCTCAACTGTTGAGCCACCCAGACTTCCCTAGTAATCACTTTAAAAGAGTTAAATTGAGAAAAAGTTTGACAACACAATTATTAAGAATATGCACGTAAACTAATTTCAGAGAATTAATTTCAGGAGCACCTGGCTGACTCAGTCTGTAGAGTGTAAACACTTGAACTCATGTTTGAGCCTCACATTGGGGGTAGAGATTACTAAAACAACAACAAACAAACAAACAAAATCTTTGTGATTCAATAGTTCTTTGTCAAAGAAATCAACAATGAACAAGAAAAACTTAGAAATTAGATAATGCAAATCTTTGCAAAAATGTTTATTTTACAATTTTAGCATAATAATAAATGGATCTATAAGAACTAATTAGATTTAGTTATTTAATTAGATTTAATCCATCTGTTAAGAGAAGAAGAAAGAAAAGAGAATGCCAAAATTGTGTATGACAGCATCCATGATCAATATTTTTTAGTCTAGACGTAAAAGACTATAAGGCATATGGAGAAAAGAATTAAATGTTTGAGGAAAACAGGCTGTCCCCATGCTTTGCGATTGAGATCTCTTTAAAAGTAAACTGTGCTTAATAAAAAAATATTCATTGAACTGACCACACACACACACACACACACACCCCAATGTATCAGGTGAAAGTGCCAAAAAACTCATGTTTCTACTTGCAACATCAAATGTAAAATTTGACTACTGAAAGTTTAAAAATAAAGCTGTAATGAAAAATTTTTAGATGCAGGTATTTGGGAATTTGAAAGGCAAACATTTTAGTAGCCCCGTAAAGTTCATTACATCTTGGTTACTAATCTTCATTAGTTCAGAGATTAATCAAAAACCTGCAACAATGATTTCACCAGTGCTTATCACGAGCAAGCTACGATATGTGGCAGTTCTTCTCAATCTAAAATGTACATGCAAGGGGCATAAAAATCTTGTCAAAATGCAGATTCTGTTTCAGTATGTCCAGGGTGGGCTAGGGATTAGGCATTTCTTTTCTTTCTTTTTCTTTCTTTCTTCTTTCTTTCTTTCATTCTTTCTTTCTTTCTTTCTTTCTTTCTTTCTTTCTTTCTTTCTTTCTTTCTTTTTCTTTCTTCTTTCTTCTTTCTTTCTTTTTCTCTTTCTTTCTTCTTTCTTTCTTCTTCTTTCTTTCTTTCTTTCTTTCTTTCTTTCTTTCTTTCTTTTCTTCTTTCTTTTTTAAAATTTACTTATTTATTTGAGGTGGGGAATGGGAGAGGGAGACAGAAACTTAAGCAGACTCAGTGCTGAGGGCAGACCACCACCCAGGCCTTGATCTAAGACAGAAATCTCAGACCCTGAGATCTGAAACCAAGAGCCAGTTGCTTAACCCACTATACCAGCCAGGTGTCCCTCACCCCTAGGCATTTCTAACAAGCTTTGGGGGAAGGCCAGATATGAATACCTGGGTATACACTTTGAGTAGCAAGGTTGTAGGAGATGCAAGTTCTAAGCAGATGTTTTTCCCTTAAGTATTTTGTAAATGCATTGGGGCATGGGGGTGGGGGGAGATAAGACATAAAAACATAAAATAATGTTCAGTAAAGAGCAAATGTCTCATTAATTCAATCTATATTGAAAATTATTGGTAGTTGCAATCTTAGTCGGGGGTAAACTTGAATTTGGTTTTTGGGCTCTATTGCCCCAGATTTCCTTTATGGATACTGATCTTTTGTGTTTCTTCACTAGGGTTTATGCCAATAGAGCCAAAGGAAATAAGCTTAATTAGCATGATTATAGATAAATGGATTTTGTGATTTTTAGGAAAAGGACAGAGAAAGAGAAACCCCAAAAAAGTGAATTTCAATTATGCCAACCATTGAAAAGCTTAGGAAAATATAAGGATGGTTTCCAAGAAAGGAGAGTCTGAGAGACAAACTAATTCAGGGAAACAAGATTTTGTTTTTAAGACAGGGGTGCAAGAAAAGGCTAACTAATAAATAATAGAAACAATAAATACACAAAGAAATCAACTTGGCTAAATTGAAAGTTGATACAATTAAACCTGAAACTTAAATAGGGAAGTAGGTCAGGTTACTAGGAATAAATACAAGAAACACTTATTACTTTGATGAAAGGACGAAAAAGGACAAAAGTAAATTTAAATGCAACTTGCAAAAATAAAGAACAAGAAAACAAACTCAGAGAAGAGAAGGATAATTACAGAACTTAAGAAAAGTAAAAGAAAAAAAAAAGAAAAGTAAAAGACAGAAAATGCCAACTACAGAAAAAATAAAGCTACTATTGTTTCATGAAAAAAATCTGAGATAAAAAAATTAAAAGATGTAGAGCTTAAGTCTCAGCATACTTTCTGAAGAGGGACATCTTTTGTGAATGATTGATTATACATGTATTTATTTTCTAATAAATTATTTGTTTTTAAGTGTTAAATAGCTCTAAAATTATACAAAACAATTTGTGGATGGGAAGCATTCCAGGACAATTTTTTTTTTTTTTTTTAAGTTACGTTGAAGGGGATGCCTGGGTGTCTCAGTGGTTGAGTGGCTGCCTTTGGCCCAGGGCGTGACCCTTGAAGTCCTGAGATCGAGTCCCACATCGGGCTCCCTGCAGGGAGCCTGCTTCTCCCTCTGCCTGTGTCTCTGCCCCTCTCTCTCTCTGTGTCTCTCATGAATAAATGAATAAAATCTTTTGAAGAAAAAGTTACATTGAAGAATAATTTTGGATTACATTAAATGAGGAATATCAGAGTTTGAACGTTTCATGAAAAATTACAACTGGGAAAAAAAATAAAAATAAATAAAAATAAAAATAAAAATAAAAAAACAACTGGGAAGAAATTCCCAAATCTAAAATGTAGAAAAATAGAAAATTATATGTACTTGCCAGAAATGTATATATGACATAATCATGATATTAGAAAATGTATAAACTAAATAAACCAGTCCCATATAATCTTGGCAAAATAACCCCCACCTTGGGAAGCAGATAGTGCGACTAATGATAACTAATAGATTAAATAGGTACATGCTTACCTATGTACGGAAAACATAGAAAATTGGAAAATTAGTATAGAGGGTTAAGAAATGGTTTCCCTGACATCCATAATTATAAACAATGAATCTGATTTATTTGTATAGGTCATGATAGAGGAAATCCAGGATGAGAATGTCAGCAACAAATATGTGATAGATTCAAAGACGTGACCACAAAACTGGTGTATGTTTCACAAACTTGCAGAATTACGTAATGGTGGGAATAGACAGACAAAGGTACATAGATGGTGGTTTATAGCTAGCAGATAGATAAATAGATGATGGATAGACTGATAGTCAAATCGATTAGATAGATAGATAGATAGATAGATAGATAGATAGATAGATAGAGCAATGGGTGCCATCTGGAAAAACTACACCATGCCAATTTATAAGTCCCCTTGCATTGCATGACTGGTGTCATGAGGGGGAGACACTGTTGGAGTCCCGTCCACACTCTCTGGCTCTCAAGGTCTAGCATGTGATCATGGTGTTGAACTGTGAGCGTCTGTGCTTCTCCATGCACCACTTTCTCTAGGTAAAATGGTAGTGCCAGGCGGATAATCCTCCTGAGAGCAGCCCTCTGCTAATGCTAGGTAAAAACTAAGAGGATAGAAATCTCAATGAAATCTCAATTTTCTGGTCCCTTAGATGAAAAAAACTGAGATAGTTTGCACATTATCTTTCCCAGTTCCCCAGCAGAACTAGGCTCCAATTCCCAACGGTGGTAACCAGACTCTTTCCTGTCTCACCCGATAGGTTTTCTTGCCAGTGAATTAACCCTGGGACCACCTCTCAAAGTGATTCCTTTGACCTCAAATGTTTGCTTCAGTGTCTTCTGGAGGACCACACCTCTGACAGAGTGTCATTCTATGTCCAAACTTTTCTTAGCAAGGGATGTTAATTTTTAAACAATTGTTAATAAACTGATAAGAGTGATATTCCATGCCATGGGTATTTTATTGGCATGTTATAAATAACTGAAGAAGTTCATATGTTTTCTTGCTTTTTGTTAATTTCAAATATCTCTCCTTTGAGGAGAGATTTTTTTTTTTAAGTAAAGAATTAATTTATTCTTATTGATTTGAAAGATCTCAGTCTAGTAAGGAAATAAATCCTTTGATTATAACATATGTTTCAAAGTGTTCCCATACGTGCTTGAGATATGTATATATATTTATGTAGCATGCATTTGTCATTCCAGGCTGTGTAGTCAAATCAAACATTTAATCTATAATTTCTGGAACTTGTCACCAGAAACTGTCCTTATATGTGTTAAAAAGAAAACCACAGGCCCAAAATATCATCACTTAGGTTAAGACTCCAAGTCAATAAACCAAGACATAATATCAAATCTGACTGCAGTGTCAACGCCCCAGAAAAATGTCACCTTTAACCAGTCAACATGGGACTTTCTTCTCAGCACTAGGAAATTACTGATAGACATTTTCCATTCCCTACGAGGGTGACCTTGCCTAAAACAACGAATTCTTTGCTAATAATTTCCTTTTTTCCATTCCCTTCTTAACTTTAAAAGTCTTTGCTTTTCTGTAGCCCTTTAGAGCTCTCCTCTATGAGCTCCATGGGATGGGATGCTGCCCAATTCATGAATTGATTAACCCAATTAAATCTTTAAAATCTAGTTGGTTGGACTTTTGTCATTTAACAGATTTAATTAATAATAAACTACTGTGTTCCTCTGATACTTATAGCTTGTTTTTTTTTTTTCCTGTTAATTGCTTTTCTGTACAAATAATTAAAAATTTACTTCCTCACTTTGGCTGGTTGTATTTTAATTCATTTTGTCTAATGGCCTATGTACAGAAATGATGAAGACTGACAATTTTATATTTTTTTTCTGCTTTCAAAATAAATGTTCCTATTGTTTCCTTTTAAGCGTAGCACTTCCCTGTAGGGGAAAAAAATCTTTCTGTCCTTAGTTCACTGAAGAGTTTTAACAGGACTGGTTTTAAATATTATAAAATGTCTTTTTGGCAAAAAAATTGATGATACAGCCTTACAAATATTACAAATATTTATTTATTCACTAATATTATGACACCATACAGCCTCAGAGATACCAGAATAGGGATGGTACCAAGTCAGGTTGATTTTGAAGTACTTGCTAGAATTTCATATTTAATATTTTGTTTATAATTAAATATTTTTATGTGATCTTTTATCCTATGTAGATATCGAAGTTATATATCCTTTAAAAAGCAAGTGGAAGGTCTTCTTTCATTTTCTATGTTCCAAAATTATTTAAACAGCAGCAAATTTGTTTAAATACTTAAAGCTATCTGAAACCTTGTTTCACTTGTTTAGGAGCTTGTGCATAAGGACTATTAAAATAGACACAGTTCTATTGAATGTATTTCGGTTTTGTTGTTCAATTTTAGAAATCTATATTTTTCTAGAAAATGGTTTGATTTTATCCAGACTTATGTTTCTGTTAGATATTGTTGTAAAATTTATTTTAATATAATTGCTTTTATTGCTCCTCTCTCTGTGATTGTGTACTTTTTTTATTCCTAATTACAAATCTATATATTTTCTCTTCTTTTCTTGATTCATCTAAGGAGTAATCTCTCTTATTGTTTTTAAAGAATTAGTTTCTAAATTGATGTGAGGTGGGGTTTTTTTGTATTTTAGTTTCTAATGTTGTATTAATGTCTTTCTTTTCCATCCTAAATACCATTTTTTTTCCAAATTTGTGATTTTATTGTAATGATTTTCACCTCTTTGCTATAAAAGATGAAGGTTGTGTTTTCTTAGTATAATTCTATTTAATGTCCTCCTTGCATTTATTTTCTAGATTGAGTATTAAATTTAGACTTTTTCATTTGTGGTTACTATATTTGATTTCTTTTGGTTAACTGGATCATAACTTACTGATTTTATTTTGTTTTGTTTTGAAGCACAGACAGGCCCACAGACTGATATGGCACAGCTTCACAAATACCATGCACATACACAACAATGTGAGTGACATGCCTGGAACTGTTGGTGAAAAATCCCGAGCTCTTGCATATGTAAGGACATCTTGCTTTTCATTTTGTAATGTAAATTGACTACACAATTCTCAGAGCACCCTCCTCCCTTTAAAAATGTCTATATTTTAAACTTTTTTTCTAGCTGCATTAAGCCTGCATTTGTGTTTTTAAAATATTCCTGCTGCACAGGCAAGAACGATTACAGAAATTGATATTTTTCTTTCGAGTTCAGTAATTTTAACAGGAAACACCTTAGAATCGGTCTTTCCAATACAGAGATTTCCTTTTCACTAACATTTCTTTCATTACCTAAAAATATGATTTTATTTTTTGAATTGGTGTCCATTTCATTTATTTGGATTTCTTTTGCAAACCAACAGGTGTTGTCATCTTCCCTCCATCCCCTGCTATGTCTATGCTCTGTTCTCTGCTCATTTTCATCGTTTTGTAACTCATCCCTCTATTCTTCAGGCTAAAATCTGGTTCACTGACTTGTTTGTTGCAGTGGTTTGTCTTGTTTTATTTTCTCACACATATATCCTGTATCTTGACACACGTAAATATTTTTAAATTGCCGGTGTCATTATTTCCCCATTTATTTTCATAACCTTGTGAAATCAATTTTTCATCTCTTTTCTGTTGCTTTATCAATTCCCATTTCATTTAGTCTAAATTTTCTTTAATTTCTTTGAGAGTACAATTTATTTAAGAATAGTATCTTCAGCTGCTTTCTAGAATCAATCTTGTGAGATGCTCTTCTTTTGTGTGAGATATTCAGATGGGGAACAGGGCTAGCTGAGGACAAAGTACAAGTCTGGGCAGCACATTTGACAATTCTTTGAAACAGGCAGAGGGACCTTCCTCCATGGACTCAACTGCCTCGATGTTAATACATTGCCAAGGGTAAAAGGCAATCTTAGCCCAACCCCCAGGATCCTGTAAGTCTGCATTAATGTATAAAAATTCCTTTAGAAGTTTCCTTTATCTCTAAACCCCCCAAGATGTATGTTACCAATCATCCCCTAAGCACATGGCCCACTGATATCCATCTGAAGGGTCTCATTACTCAGGTTTTATTAGATGGTAATAAGTGATCTTTTCCCAACAATAGCCAGCCCCCTCAAGGTCCTGGAAACCTTGCTTCCAAAATTCCTTAGAGGGGACGCTATCCTCAAACCCCTTCCAACTCCCAGGTATATAATCAGCCACCCTCACAGGCCCCAGGGCAGCAGCTCTTCTGCCCCCCAGGCCTGTCCTCATGCTTTACTAAAACCACCATTTTGCACCAAAGACATCTGAAGAATTTCTTCTTGGTCATCAGCTCCGGACTTCATCTACATTCCAAAACTTCATCAGAAAGCATCTGTCAGTTGGGATTCCATCTGTCAGTTGGAATGATGGCAGTGAAGGAGTCTTGTTGAGTTAGGGACAAACAGGGCTAGGCAGGGCTAGGTAGGGGGCCATGGAATCAGGCACCCAGAAATCCCCGAAATACTGAGGAGTAAGGAAACCAGAGATGAGGGAGCAAGCCAGATCACCCTGCCCTAGGTGTGACCAACAAAGAATAACCAGACTCCAAAGAAGAAGTAAGGCATTAAAGATGTTATCACCAGTCCTATCTCAAACCGAGACAGCACAAGGCCATCTCAAGGCCTTGGGTTCCCGGGTTAGGTTCCCAATAAAAGGCCAGCAAAAAAGCCCTCAGTGGCAACCCTGTCGGGATCCCTCTCACTTGTGAGAGCTTTATTTGTCTTTATTTAATAAACTTTTATCCCTTTATTCACTCTCTTGTGGCCTTGAGATTCATTCTTCGACTCTGTGAGATAAGAACCAAGCGCTCCCGTATCATCGGCATCGAAAATGACAGCAAAATAAGGTTACTATTATTATGAGAAAAATAAGCCTGAATCAAAGACCTTTGATAGTTGACCGTAATTTTCCTCCAGTCCAGGAGTTTTCACCAATCACTAAAGGAAAGCACCAATTTGAGTATTCATGTCAGGTTGAAACCCAGAAATACTTCTGTGATAAATCGGGAATGTATATACAGCTTTCTCTTTTTATGATAGAACAAGTTCCACCTTGCGCTGCTGTTGACACATCTAACAGCATTCAATTTTATAGAAGTGTTTTATGCATTGGAGTTATTTTAGTGTTTAATAATATAATGCTATTTTGAGAGCCATTTAAGGCCTTAATTATGTAGCAGGTGGTTTTAGCCCTCATACGGACTCTGTTTTGTTTCATAAGCAGTTGGGTAATTAAGAAGAGTAACCTTTATAGAAACAAAGGAAAAATATAGTTTAACGGTTAGAGCAGATGATAAACCAGGCGTCTGGTCTCCAGTGCTGATGGAGAGAAGATTTTTGGATGTCAGGCTTGAAGCATCCTCAGATGGAGTGGGAACAGGCAGTGGGAATCGGGTGAGTTTTTCTGATTTGTAATTCAAATGTCTGTGGTGATTCTTTTGAATGGCCCATTGTAAGCAGTAATTGTCATTATAGATTGGGGAAAGAAAAAAAAAAGAGGTACAACCACCATTTTCATTTTAAGAGAAGTTTGCGGTCTTCCACAGGGTCACAGGAATAAGAAAACACGTTAGCTGGCACACTGGAGTCCTATGAGAAAGATACGAGTTTAATTCTTGATATAGGAGTCCATGAGGAATGTCCTAGTTTTATGGTATGGGAGTACATACTATGACCCTATATGGACCTTTCCATTTTGGATTTAAGTCCCCTGCTGTATTTAATTTTAAATAAACCATATTTCCTTGGTTTATATGGGGTGGGTTGCTAGTAACTGTCAGGCTTAAGGAGGAGGTTCGTATATTAATTCAGAGATTTATGAATTAACCTAGCCTCAAGTGAATAATTTAACAAAACACTACACTCCTTCTCTATTGGTAGGTCTATAGTGAGAAAAGGCTTTTCATATACAATTATTGGGGGGAATCTATCCCATTTTCCAATTGTTCAAATTATCATATGCACATGGGTCTGGTTATTATCCCCATAGAATAACAAGCAAGAAGACTGTCTATACATGAGCTATTTCTCTGAAGTTTACCTCAAGTTGTCCAGCATCAGTATTAAGGCTCTTAGAAAAAAGGCAGTTTTAGTTTTTAATGACTTTGAGTCAAGAGAATGGAAGGAGTTTGGGAATCTTAGTTGGAGAGCCATAGCCAAATATTTGAGGAAACCAGAAGAATTTAAGATCTACTCTAGTTTATAATAAACATTATTAAAATGTAATATCTACAAAGATGTGTTATTGAAGCATAATTTTTCTCAATAATTACCCTCATTTCCAGAGATAGTCAAATCAATACTAATTGGTTTGTAAAACAAGTCCAGTTCTAACAAACTTGGTCTAATTATTTACATGAACTCGGCAAGAATAGCGATTGGCCATATTGATCTTTTAAAATTTGCTTTGCTAGAAATGGAACTTTTTATAAGGAATCTCTAGGTTGAACTTTTAGTAGCCTCTCTAGGTCAGAAGCCAAGTCATATACTTGCCATCAGACATTCTTCAATGCCTGTAGATTTGGGTTTATCCCTCTTCTCGAGATTCCCAAAGTATCCTGAGGTTCCTGCACTTACCTAGAAGTGACGTTCTTTACTCACCTGCTGGGAACTTTGTAAGCAAGATTCCAAGAGGCTTTATTGGCTCCATGTTACATAAGGTCAACCTTAGTTCCTTAAATCTGTATGGTCATATCTGAGACTCACAAATATTGCATTCCAGCCAAGGCCTTGGAACACCCAATGCTTCCAATGTTGTCTTGTTACAAGAAGAGCAGATTCTTATTGATATTGTGCAAGTAACTGTGATTGCCATGAAAGAAAGAATGCTCAGTGAGAATTTTTGAATTTAAGAGGGTTCAGGCTGAGAGAAAAGTTAAATGCTTCAATTTGTTCACAAAGGAATGGATATCTTAAGAGAAAGTTTCCTTAATCTGGAAGAGCAAACATTAGAGAACCATCAATGTTCAAAAGAAGAGTCACAAAAAGTATAATCATCTTCCTTAGTATATTTAGTCACAGGTTATTAGTTTTTATTCAGTTGCATGAATGCAGCTTCATAGTTAGTTCTGGAAATTCTTACCCATTTTAGCTTTATGATTTTAAAGATACTAAAAACCCATATATTTCAAAAATAAAGTCATTTTTGTGAATCTCCTTGAAGATTGATGTGAAAAACAAAGGCAGAAGAAAAATTATTAAATTTCCTTACGTTATTAAATATACCTTACAGCACATTGTCAAGTCCTTGAAACAGGCAGAGTGACCTTCCTCTAGGGACTCAACTGCCTGGATGTTGACATTTTGCTAAGGGCAAAGGCAATCTTAGCCCAAACCCCCAGGATCCTGTAAGTCCTTTGGAAACTTCTTTATCTCTACACATTGATAATCATCCCCCAAGCATTTGGCCCCCAGATGTACATATGAAGGGTCTCATGACTAAGGTTTTATTAGACAGTAACATATGACTTTTCCCCAACAATAGTAGCCCCCTCAAGGTCCTGGAAACCTTGCTTCCAAAATTCCTTAGAGACTTATGCTGTCCCTAACCCCCTCCCAACCTGAAAGTATATAATGGGCCCCTCCCCATGACCCCAGTGCAGCTCTTTCTGCCACAGATCCTGTCCCTGCTTTAATAAAATCATGTATTTGCACCAAAGACATCCAATCATTTTTTCTTGGCCCATCGGCTCCAGATTTCACCAGTATTCCAAAACTACATCATTTGGTGACTGCAAAAGGACCGCTTTCACTCTTGAGAGTGTCTTTCTGTCCTCACCTTCACTTAATAAACGATCACTTCACCCTTTTGTGTCAGAGAGACTCATGCTCCCACTCAACCCTGAACCCTGCTAGAAGATGAAACATGTTTCACAAGAGAATAAGAACAATAACCATAAATGACAATGGATTCAAAAATGGACATAGTTAAACATCTGATGAGGTTCATTATACTGTAGCTTGACAAGGAAATCTGGTTATTTCTGTGACAAATAATACTTGAATAATTAGACTGTTAAGTGATGACCTTATACCAGAAGATATTAAAACTTAAGGAATTTCATATATCTCTAGAATAGTTGTAGCATTTACCCAAACATAATCTAAGGCTTATCATTCTTTGTCTGACAGTACTTTCCAAGTAACTTAATATACCAAATAAACCTAATAAGTCAAAAAAAAAAACTTCATTTACAATTTAAAGCTTGAAAACGTTTGTTAAAAAGCCTTAGTAAGTTTTTAAAGTACATGTCTAAAATAGAATTACAGATCATTATAAAACTTAAAACGTATTTATTCAACAAAGGTGACAATACAGATTTCAAAGGCAACTATATAGTTATATAATTGTTAGCAAAACTTACATCCTGTATTTTTTTAAAAGATTTTATTTATTTATTCATGAGAGACAGAGAGGCAGAGACACAGGCAGAGGGAGAAGCAGCTCCCCTGCAGGGAGCCGGATGTGGGACTGGATTCCTGGACCCCCGGATCACGCCCCGGGCCGAAGGCAGCGGCTCAACCGCTGAGCCACCCGGGTGCCCCAAAACTTACCTCTTTTAATATTGAGAAGTTTTGACTAAGTCATCAAAGACCTGATAAAGACGAAACATAGAAACTGGGCAGAGAAAAGAGAAAACAACTTTTTTTACATTTCCTTATCAAGAACAGACCAACAATTTAAGAAAACTTTTTTTTAACAGAGAGAAAAGCAGAATTTCAATCCTATGCCTGTGTACTTTTAAAATCCATTCATTTCAACTTTAGTCCATCCTGATTGCATATAAAATTCCTTTCCAAAGATTTCTCTTCACAAACCTTCTATAACTTTCTTTTGCATTCAGATTTTGTCCCAAGCCATTTCTCTCCAAACACCCAGTCTCATTTTAGGACAAAATTACTTTCTTTTTCCTTCAACAAAAATGTATTCCCATTTCTTGTATCTTTCTTACATATTTCTTACTTTTCTACATACAGAGTTGTTTGCCTTATTTCCATCAGTCTTAATCACATTTAGCACTCTTAGAATCTCGCACTCTTAGAAACCTTAGTCTCCAGTGAAAACTAAGTAGTAGTAACTAATTGTGAACTGTCACACTAGAAGTCTTTAAATGGCAAATTTATGAATCAATTAAGCACAAACCATGTTTACCAACAGACTCAAATACTCTTAGTTTCTCTGCAATAAGAAGCCGAAAAACACAAACTTAAATTCAGTAATCAATGCCATAGGCACTCCATTTTATTTGGAAAAAACCTAAATGCCCAATGAAGTCAATCCCGATTTGTCACTCAAGCAAAACTTTGAATTAGATTGCAAAAACTATCTTGACAAGTATCCATGAAAACTTTGAGACAAAATTAGCCGTTATTTTAAGTAATCTTTTTGCTGACAAATTGCAAGAGATCATGAGTGTATTTGATAGAATAAAAAGTTTCAATTAGCTCAAATGCTGAATTATGTTCTACTGGGTCCACTTAAAAGTCAACCAATTTGTTCCCCATTGTCAATTTTTGCTTGAGGCACCAGCGGGGAAATTTGAAGTGGGAAGGGTCAAGTCTGAGGGGCTACTCCTAGATCTGGGGACAGCAAGGGGAGGAGGAGGAGCCAATGATGGGAGGCACAGAAGAAGGTAGAGGAGCCAGTTATGCAGGGTCTACTCAAGGTAGTGCAGAAACCAGAGGAGAGAGAAGGGAAAGCAGGAGAGATGAAGTGCCACCCAGAAGGCTGGAGATGGATTAAAGTCCAGAGACAGGGAGAGGTGTCTCCTGGTCCCAAAGCCTGTTAGTTTGGACAGATAAGCAGATGCAGATTTGTTGGTTTGTTTGTTTTTTCCACCAGAAAGTGGAATTAGGCAGTCCGTGTCAGGAGGGAGAACACAGAGAACTTCCTCAATACGAGGAGAGTTTTGACAGCTGCTTGGGATTATTTCTTAAAGTCTTTGTCCTGAATGAGACTAACTGGAGATAGTTGGGTTCAATTATCATAGCTTATTATTATTATCATAGTTTATTAATTGACCTGAGTTAATTAGGAGGAACAGTGAGAGAGGCAGTGTCCCCTTCACTAGGGAGGACCTGTGTTTTCTCCAGCAACCTGGGTTTTGTCAGGAGAAGGCCTATTTTGATAATTATCATCCTACACGTCAGGAGGAAATTTACTTGCCTGGTTGATGGCCAAACACGTTCTGTAAGAGGTCCTTAGGCTGGGGTCCTGATTTAAAGCCATGAAGGCCTGGACCTGGTGTACCTCGATCCTTTTGCCCTCTTTCCTACAGAAGAGATCTAACTGGTAGATCCCATGGAGACCATGGAAGGTCACAGATCAGTCCTTTCATTTTGTGATTATGAATTGTTTCCAGTAGGTTAAAAGGCATTGCAAGGAAGAGTCCCTGGGAACTGAAGAATAGAGAAGGTTCATTACCAAGGAAACTGTTTCCCTCATACCCTCCCCCCATTCCCCACCACACGACTTCCGGGCGGTGTTCCATGTGCAGGGTATGTCAGAGGTTCCTGGTGTCAAAGCGACATGAGTCATCCCATGAGTAGAATCACTATGATAATCACCCTGCTATTAAAAGCCCTGGAGGAGGGATGCCCCAATGGCTCAGCAGTTGAGCATCTGTCTGCCTTTGGCACAGGGTGTGATCCCAGATTCCCAGGATCTAGTCCCACGTCGGGCTCCCTGCATGGAGCCAGCTTCTCCCTCTGCCTGTGTCTCTGCCTCTCTCTCTGTGTGTGTGTGTCTTTCATGAATAAATGAATTACCCCAAAGATACAGATGCAATGAAATGCCGGGACACCTGCACCCCGATATTTATAGCAGCAATGTCCACAATAGCCAAACTGTGGAAGGAGCCTCGGTGTCCATCGAAAGATGAATGGATAAAGAAGATGTGGTTTATGTATACAATGGAATATTCCTCGGCCATTAGAAACGACAAATACCCACCATTTGCTTCAACGTGGATGGAACTGGAGGGTATTATGCTGAGTGAAATGAGTCAATCGGAGAAGGACAAACAGTGTATGTTCTCATTCATTTGGGGAATATAAATAATAGTGAAAGGGAATAGAAGGGAAGGGAGAAGAAATGGGTAGGAAATATCAGAAAGGGAGACAGAACATAAAGACTCTTAACTCTGGGAAACGAACTAGGGGTGGTGGAAGGGGAGGAGGGTGGGGGGTGGGGGTGAATGGCTGACGGGCACTGAGGGGGGCACTTGACGGGATGAGCACTGGGTGTTATTCTGTATTTTGGCAAATTGAACACCAGTAAAAAATAAATTTATTATTAAAAAAAAAATCTTAAAAAAGAAAAAAGCCCTGGAGGAGGCATCCCATCTCATTCTAGACTGCCAAATGGGTGTGGGTATATGACTGAGACACCATGCCTTCAAGGCTGTGCCATGAAGACCTTGCTTTATTTTACCTTGCCTGAAGAACCCACCATTTTTAACCCATGGAAAACACTTAGGAAAGTTTTACAAGGAGAAATTACCCAATTTTGTAACTTCAGTAGTGAGTAGAGGACAATGACAGAAAATAGTAAAGATAGAAATGCATCATGGTGACATTCCAACATGCATAGTCTTTTACAGCCAACTTCTTTATGAAACAGTCCCCAGCTGGATTTTAATTTAGTCAGGTACTGGTTTTGGCCAGCTCCAAGTGGAGGTCTCATGGCCATAAGTGGCTGGACGGGAGATATGGAGGGGATCACATTAGGCCAATGAGGAAATCTCACACAGGACTCCTAAGACTGGTAGACTTCCTGGTGACTTAGATGGCTATCGCATGCCCAAGACAGATAACTTTGTATGGAGACAGGAATAAAGGGAGGGCATCAAATTTCTGGGTCTTATTACCATTCTGGTCAGGGTACTAACTTCCAGCCAAAAGACGGGCTTTGTCCTCCCCAAATGGTAGCTACAGGCCCAAGGATTATAGCCTGAGCAATGAACATGAAAGTGGCCCAGTAAGACTATACTCCTTGAAAAGCCCTTGAAATGAAAATAAAGGGAGAGGAGAGAAGTGCTCATCAAGTTTGCACCGAGGCTCAGAGTCCATATGAAAAGACTCAAAGTCCCATGTAAGGACTCCAAAATGATATGGTTTGAAATAGTGGGATGCAGCGCTGATGGCTAAGAAAGACTTCTTGAGTGTATTTCGTGCAAAAAGTTGTTTTTTTTTTTTTTTTTAAAGCATGAGGACAGGACCCACGGGCAGAAAAAGCTGTACTGGGTTGCAAAGAGTGACTGATTGTATGAAATTTTCTTATCCTATGGAGGGGAGGGTGATGTTAGGACTCCAGAAAATTGAGTCTATAGGTTTCTGGAGATTGTTTTTTTCTTGTAAATCATTAAGACAGTTGCAGATGGATGATTCACATCCTACATGACTGTGATCTCTATCAGCTAACCATTTGCTTTTCCCTTTCATTTGTTCTAGGGCATCCAGGAATTCATGAGGAATGTCACGTATATCCCATGCAGGGGAGGGGAGGGGAAATTGGTGGGTGTTAGCTTGTGTTTGCCCTCAGCTTACCTTCTGCTCCCTCACCAGCACTGCTGTACCTCTGCAGCTCTCCAGCTTCTTCTCTTGAATAAGTAACGAGAAGGCTATTTAGTTCTTGGGCCCAAAAGGGACTCCAATCCAGGGGGGAAAAATAACACTAAATTTCCTCCTAGATTCTTCATTTATCATTTGGTTCAGAATCTGGAAGGTAAAAAAAAAAAAAAAAAAAAAAAGAATCTGGAAGGTTATTAATTAGATTTCCTTTAAACCTTAAAACTCTTGATAATATACATTGTCTATTTTCCTCATTTGATTAAAAGATGGGAAGGGAGCTAGGGACACAGGAGGCAGGGTTGTGGAGACTTATGAGAATTCTCAATGAATTTTTGTAGACGCCTGAAATCTAGGACGTTGATTTTTAGTTGAGAATGTATCCTGTTCCATGAAAAATCGTGTACTAGTGTGAGATGTCTCCCAGAATTCATTTGTTCTCCTGCTTTGGGATCAGGCCTCACTCTAATAATTAAACTAAGAGACTCTGAAGCAAGAAATGATAAGATATCCTCAGGAAGATGTAACTATAGTGCTTGCTGGTTTACACAGACAGACATGAGACATCATTCTCAAAACACTGATACAGCACACTGAGACACTGCCAATTTTCTGCTTCCTGTAAAGATAGAGTTATAATTATGTAAATTACATGTATTAAGAAGAAGAATAAATGCAGACTAGCAATGTATATAGGTGCCAAAAGGAACTAACATTAGATGATTCAAATTGGTAAAATTAATCTGAAAAATCTTGTTGGCAGAGACAAGTTTGGCTTAGGAATTTTAGGAGAGAGCAGATATAACTGCTGGAGGAATGGGCTAGAAATTTTGATTAAAAGAAAAGTTCTGAAAAAGAAGAACACATTCAATTCTTGTCGGGAGAATAATAGAGGTTAAAATACAAGGAGCTTATATTAAGCTTATACAAGTGTCTGTTGAATTGAAGCGCAGTCTTAATCTTCTCTGTCTCCAAAGACTACAGAATAAGTTGTTTAAAATGACTAAGATAAAATTCGAGTCAAAATAATTAAAATGGTGTATGTTAAATCCATGAACGTATGTAATGCTTTATAAGGTACTAAACAGAGGTGTCAACTCCAACATTCAGAAGGAGATACCTGAGAAATGTATTTTCAAATGAAAATGCCTAAATGTCTCAGCAACATACCAAAAGCATTTATCTGAAAATGGGTTATGGTTGAGAGTTTCAACTGAGGAAGAAGAGTATGATTTTATAGCATCACATCTCTAAATGGTGATAAATCAAATTTCTCAAAGAACCATGACTCATTGATGTCATCAGTAAGAATAAAGGCAGTTCTGAGAACCCCTCTGAGTATCTCAGCATGTCTTCCCACCCCATCCAATGCTGAGGTTGGGTTCCCACCACTCAGACTTCCTGGTCATTGATCTGAGCTTCTCTTCTTCCAGAAAGTGGTTAAAGAGCTTTTGCTATGATGACATTCCACTGACTGTTTTGACAAAATTAGTAATATCTTAGGATCCAACGAAGTGTATCAAACAGTTCTCAGTTGACCTTTAATTCAGTCACCACCGTGAATTACGTCAAAACTTTTCTCTACACATTAACCACTATAGATTTTTGGATAGTCTTAATACAGGTATAGTTGAACATTACTTTTTATCTCAATATTAATACTGCTAGAATCAGAAACTGAACTTTCAAAATGGAGCTAGACATTCTATATCTCCTTGAAAATAACTATGTCTCCCTCATTTTCCTTGGATCAGTTGCTAAGACTGACATGTCAAAGAATCATTGTGATTTTTTTCTTTTTTTACTTTTAAACATTTAATTTTCTTCTTTGGTTAAATCTGAATAAATACTTCATGATTAGGAGGGACAGCTGGATATTTGAACAGGTGGTTGCAGAAGATTATGGAATAGCTTCTCAGGAAAACATTCCTAACTAGATACACAGCCATCTGTCCGATATTGTTTAAAAATTCTTATGTGTAGGAAAAATTACAAAATGAGCTCTTAATGGCCTACATATTGACATTTTCAATAATAAAACTACGGATCAGGTAAAAAGAGGGAAGTGTTAAACAGCCCAAGCTACTTTTAACAAAGACATTGTTCTAAATCAGAATTGTCAAAGTGAGCTCCATAAATTCTAAAATCAGGATCCTAACACATTCATTAAAGGGCATTTGGCAAATACTTCCGAGAAAATCTTGGTTACACAAAGTTAGAGGAGTTTCATTTTTATTTGTTTGTTTATATTATGTTAGAAACCCTCAGAGCCTTTAGGATATTAATGTCTAATGTGACTTTCTAAGCCAGAAATGAATTCTGGAAAGCATTGACCATTTTGAACTGCACAGGTCAATCTAACCAGAATTCAGAATAAGAAACATCAGCTTCATACCATTTCCAAAATCATTTCATGCGTCAGAGATTGGGGAAGATGGGACAAAGGCCAACAGGATAATAGGCCACTGTGGTCTATTCCTCGATGAGGTGATTGCTCCAAGGTCTTGATCCTTCATGTCACATCCTATCACCACTTTATTTTAAAGAGATGATACTTGAATGGAAATAACCAGAAGAGGCACGCTTGTGTATATCTTGGACATTGTAGTCCCCACATAAACAGCACTATAGACTAGCAACAGAGAAAGGGAATCACGTAGCTGAGCATGCATAAAATCATGGCTTGACAAGAGCTCTATCAGATACGGAACACATGGCGGGGAGAGGGTTGCCATCTCAGTAGGGCCAGAGTACGCTGGGTACCAGCCCAGTAAAACAGATGAATAGGACTGGGAGTCGTGCAGATTGGCCTAATTAAATTAATATTGGAGACAGATAAAGCGAAACTAATATTGAAAAACATATTCCTTCACTTTTGCCTTTGCGTCATAAGTCATCATAAACATGTCTTTTGTAAATGCAATGTAGCCAGTTACTTTATATTTTGGGAAAATAGTGAAAGCAAACTTGATAGTATCTGCATTTTTATAGTAGTATTTATACATTTGTCCACTAAAATAACAACTAAATAATAACTGATAATTTTTACTTTTTATTCCGGCCTACTTATTTTATTTCTTTTTTTCTCTCTAACCACACTGCTATGTTATCTCGTCCCCTGCTCTGCTTTTTCCTCTCTATCTCTCTCTTCCCACCCCCCCACATCTTGGTCCTAGTAATCCCATAATTTTTGACCTTCAGTCATTTCACCCTGAAACTTCTTTCCTATTGTCTCCTCCTTAGAAACTTGATCTACACGTATCAAATAATGGCATTATAATAATAGTTTAGTAGTGTACAAGATGAAAAGGACAGATCATGAGCAATTCTAGGTGGCAGTGGTAGTTTAAAAAAATCCAAATTCAAAACCAAGCAGCGAGTCCAATGGTTCTACAGAAGATTGCAGGAGATACGCACTTTGGGAATATAAAGGATGAGAGAAGGCATTTTTCTAAATAGGAAATGGCAACTATTACTGCTCAGATTTAGAACAGGTTCCACTGCTGTGTGACAGCTTGATTGTACACCTGTGACTTTTTCTCCCTCTGGTCTTATGCATCTCTATCAGATAACTGATATTAAAGTTCCTCTCGCTTTTCAAGGTCTAGTTTTAACTGATTTTTATATATGCTTTATTTGCTTTTGTACCTCTTGATATCCTGTTTTTATCTATTACAACTGAGCTGACAAAAGGATTTTCCAAACTTCAATCTAAGATTGGTTAAAAGAGGGCATCAAAGAGAAATCTTGTTATAGGCATTATCTGTGTGATTAATGTATTTGTACTGTAAATATAAGTTACATATTCAGAAATGCTTTGAATGAAAACATTACAAAGTAAAATTAAGAAAACGATCCAGCAACGTTTTTTCAAGTGTACTTTGTATCTCTGAAGTTGACGCTATATTTCATAGCCATCTTCTAAAAAGCTTATGTATTCATCATACTGATTAGCTAAAATTAGAGACCCCCCCCCTCTTTAGCCATATCATTCAGTTGTATTAGAGCCAAGGACATAATTGTGGGTAATTCTGAAGTCATTATCAACTATAACATTTATGTGAAAGAACTGATACTCACTTTATTCAACTGAATGAACTGGGTAAGAACTGGACTTGTTGTATGATTTATTAAGCAACACTTGAAAATATGTGATAGACAATTCCACTAAAGGCAAAGTGCAGACTTGTAATAAACTCAACACAAGAAAGGAAAAGAATTAGTAGCTTATGGGTCTCCAGAGTCATAAAGCAACTATCTAACTGAACTCTACATTGGGATTTACAAATACTTCTATTATCCTTCCATTACTCAAATGTTTGATTTTTTTTTTCAAGATGTTTTAAAACAGAGATCCAGGCTTGTTGCCTACAAAACACTGAGAAACGTACTGTGATCTTCACTCAGATTTGGAATTTAAGGTATGAGGAGGAGACACGTTGGACAGTGCTGTCAGTTGTGCAGGTAGGATCAGCTTCAACTTTCTTCCCCCCAAAAAGATTTATCCCAACAAACTTCCTTAGTGTGAAGCAGGTGTCTTTGAAAATAAGGAAAGACAGAGAGAACAGAGACATTCCAAAGCTGCCTATGAACAGAGCTATAGCATTTCACGTAGTTACCCTTCTGCCTCTCTTACCTGTTCATTGTCCTTTTTTCATCACTTTTCAACACCAATATTAGCACCAGGTTTTGTCATCACCAATGTCTCACTCCTTTAAGTTCTAATTATAAACTCATCCAGTTCACAAGTTTAGGGCATACATCTGTAAATTAAGTTCATTAGAGAACAGAGCAAGCAGCAGTTTTATTTAAATTAGTCAACAGAGAGCTGTAGTTTAATGCTGATATTTATGAGGACATAATTATCTCAGACTAGGCAAAGATTGCAAATCTCCAATCCCTTGGCAAACACCCTACACAAGTCTTCACACAAACCAGGTAAAGCTGTGTTAACCACTATGTCATGCCATGGGCTGCATTAGACACTGTGGGGCATAAAAATACAAAGCGTAGCCCCATTCTCAAATAATTTACATTCCAGGTAAGGAGCAAGAACATAAAGGGTTCAAAGTGAATAATCGGTGGAGAAAGAACACTACATTTAAAAAATTAAGATTACGTGTGCAAGGGCACCTGGGTAGCTCAGCGGTTGAGCATCTGCCTTTGGCTCAAGTGGTGATCCTGGGGTCCTAGGATCCAGTCTTACATCTGGCTCCCTGCAGGGAGCCTGCTTCTCCCTGGGCCTCTCTCTGTGTCTCTCATGAGTAAATAAATAATACTCTTAAAAAAAAAGATTACTTGTGCAAAATAGGCAGGTAAGCAGATGATAAATAGTTGTGATTAGCTTAATATATCAAGTGAGGTATAACTGGCCTTAAAATCTTAAAATATGATAAATATTAGAATGGCAAAAAAAAAAAAAAAAAAAGGTGAGAAGGCAATGTATAGGTAAAGAAAGGAAAGAAGAAAGAAAGGAAGAAAAGAAATCAGACCATGTGGTTATTATGCCCACTAAGGATAATTCATTAATATCTTCTTGACCTTTTCTCTTCAATTTTAGTACCTTCTAAGATAACCTGCTAGGTCTTGTGTTTTATTATGCAGCAGATGGAGGTATAAAGTTGGTGGGAAAGCTGGAGAGATTTATATTTGAAAGCAGATTACTTACTAGAGACAAGAATAAATATTCAAGAAAAGAAGGGAGGGACAGTTGAAAGAAAGAGAAAGTGAGCTCTTTGTGGAGATAGTTTGGAGAATTTGGAAAAGGAGAGGACAGTCTTTGAGACAGATCTCTATTAGAGTATTAAGAAAAAGAAGAATGGAAAAATAATCTAAAGAAATCTGGATATAATTCTCAGCATAATACACCTTTTTGTGTTTTCAGAATATTTTTTGTATATTTTAAGACTAATTTCTATGGGATTTTCTTCAAGGGTATTATATGTAATACATAAGTATATCATACCTTTGTGCATATAATCTCATTCTACATCCCCATGTGCCTCAAGTTACTTTAAGGCAGAATAGAAAGGCTTTAGAAAGAGGAATGGGTGAATTTCTCAATACCTGGGTCCTAGATTTTGGTAATATTAAAACAATTAGATCCTGGTAAACACTCGGTTACTACTACTAACCTCAGAATTTTTCACTATCTCTACTGGAAACAATGGTTTCCCCACAATTACCCACCAAGTAATAGCAAATCTAAGTAGAAATCAAATTTCCTACTAATTCTCCCTTACTTGAGTAATTGGTTCTTGAAGTATGTCTCAAAAAAAAAATGCAGTTTTATGTGAGGTATGGCTTTGTAAGAAGGGAGAGTGGAAGAAAAACTGACAAGAACCACAAGATGATTACAAAGTAGTATTTCCATCTAAAATTTTCCTTCTTTTGCAGTCCCAGCTTCCTTGACACCTTTGTCTCATGAGACAGCAGATTAAGCATCTATTATCGCCCCAGCTCATTGCTCATGTCTCCAGCTGCAGTTGAAAGGGTGTTAATTTTTTAACATTTACTCCTAACCTAAGAGAAGAAGAAGACAGAGACAAAGGAGGAAAATAGGAATGGCAGCCCGTTGATGATAGACGGATGAGTGGGTAGTCGTAGGACCCTCTTCACACACTAGCTTGTGAGAAAAATCTGGCAACTCCTTTAACTTAATCTTGCTAAAGAATAGAGTTCTTCCTTTAACAACCTTTCATGGCTTCCAAACTGAAAGACTTAAGGCACTAAGAGAAGTGAATTATACAAAGGGAAATGCTGTCCTTTTAAAAAAACAACCTATGAAAGGAACTTTGGAAGACAATAAATGATCGAAAATGGTAACACAGCATCTGTCCTTTCACTAATTAATGAAACAGACAGGATTTATATGAAAAGTAAAAACAAAAGGAGTCATGGTGTATTGGTCTCTCTGCCCCCTCCAATAACATCCCTGATTCATCCAGGCCACATAATAAGAATATTATTCATCAAAGATCACTCATCTTGTCTGAATTTCACCACTGTCTTTGCAGGCTTTCATCACTGCCTATGGATTTCTTTGATGCTGCTCACCTCTCTTTGCCATCTCTAACACATTGAATGATGTTCAGTGTATAACTGACAATACACTGATCCCAATCTAACCTTCAGATTTGACCTCTCACAGGGCATGGGGTGAAAATGACTGCCAGCTTTCCTAATAAGCACTGTAAAAGTTGTAGTGAGCTAACCCTTCAGAATTTCAGGTGTTTATATAAGCATCCAGTAATTTGGAAAACCATTCATTGAATTTCCTGGAGAACAAAAATGGTCTAATTTCTTCATATTTTTTATTATTCAAGGGGAAACTGAATGCAGAAAGACAATTAATGGATACCTGTTGCAGGTGTTACACTGTTCTATTCCTTTCTCTCACCTCTATGTGGTGTTTTCAAAGACAAAGGACCCACAACTGAAAACATCTGGCCAAATGTATACCCATTCTCATCTGAGCATCTCACAGGTGTGATATGGAAAAACACAGAAGAAGGAAAGAAAGAAAACATAATGAGAGATTTCATTTTGTCACTAATGGTTCTTTGAAGTTGCTCATTAATCTTTTAGGCCATTCAGCATGTTAATGTCCAACTCTAGAATATTAATATTGCCAAGCTAAGAAAAAGTGAAGTTATTGCCTTTAAAGTTCTTTCTGTAACCCAGCTCTGTGATAATTCTTATTTGAGTCATAATTGACTTTGACTTTGAGCTTGCTATTCGAGCAGTTGGCAGCTACTTTATTTCATATTACCTGAAATTTTCAAGAAGATGGGAGCAAGATATAATCTTGAAAATCGCTTAAGTCCTAAACTACCAGGACAATATTTCACAGAGAATGCCAGATGGCTTTGGATGAATGAATACCCTTCCATGAGCCCAAATGCCAGTCATGGGAGGGGTATACATAAAGTAATAATCATATGCCCGCATGCAAAATAGGGCCACATTTCTGTTCATCTAAAAAAAAAGAATTTCCATTAGTAACTCATCTTGTATAGTTAAAGCTTTAGTTTTGTTTTAGTTAGAAGGTGATTGATTATCATATTAAATAAATTTCCTGGGTAAAGAATAAAGATTTAATCAGAGCATTCTTTATTTTTTTGCTTTATTAGTTTCTTATCATTGTTGTTACAAGTTGCCCAGAATTTAGTGGCTAAACACAACATACACGTATTGTCTTACAGTACCGGAGATCAGAAGCCCTAGAATCAAGATGTTCGCTTGGCTACATATCTTTTGGTTGCTTTTTTTTTTGCATTTTTCAGCTTTGGTTCGTGGCTGTACTCCATCCTCTGCATCCTTTGTCACGTTACATCACCTTCTCGGAATGGAATCTGCTTCTCCTATCTCCTGTTACAAGGACCATTGTGATCACAATTACCACCCAGGAAATCCAGGCCAATCTCCCCATCTCTAAGTCCTCAATTTGGTCACATTTGCAAAGCCCCTCTTTCCACAAAAGGCAACATATTTATAGGTTCTGGGAATTGAGAGGCCTTTCGGTCTGTACACCTGCAATCACACAAACATTAACCTTCTATTCACTCTTGACCTCTCATCTCAAATATCTCAAACAAAGCAGGTAACCTAAAGATGTAAAAGCACCTATTTATACAGTATACCAGTTAGTTTTAGGGTAGTAGAAGGAGGCAGAAGAATGAATCCCAGAAGGTCCTTCCTTTCTCCCCCAGTTCAGAGATTTCCTTTTTATTGATTAACGAGTGATTTCTTGCAAGTGCTAATAAATCCTTACAATTAGTATAAAAACATTAAAGCAAATTATCATCAGTAGCAACAGCAGCACCACTAAAGCACAGAAGAGCATTATCAAATGATGCAGAAACACAAGAACAAAAACAAAACAAAAAACTTGAGCAGAGAACAGTTAGGTGTAGCTCTTTACACATTTTCCCATAAGGTGGAGATGTTCTCGATACATCAGCACACTTTTTAAAGCTTATATTTCAATTCAAATATAATTTCAATCATTCTCCAAAAGCTATATAAGTGTGTGTGTGTGTGTGTGTATTTTTGTAGAATCCTTTTTTAACATTTTATTTATTTATTCATGAGAAGCACAGAGAGAGAGGCAGAGACACAGGCAGAGGGAGAAGCAGGCTCCATGCAGGGAGCCCGACGTGGGACTTGATTCCGGGACCCCAGGGTCACCACCTGAGCCAAAGGCAGATGCTCAGACATTGAGCCACCCAGGTGCCCCTTTTTTTGTAGAATCTTAAGCAAGAGATTCCCTTATGTAGTCAAATGAGTCCAGAATATAATTATCATTAATTACTGAGTGTGAAGAGGGTGCAAATTGATTCAGAATCAGCTCTTACATTGTGGGGCCTCAGCAAGATACATTCCTGTCTGACATTTTCACACACTAAAAATTAATTTATGTCAATTCATTATATATATTTGTTATCTTCAAGCAGACCCAGGATAGTGTCACCAACAATCCCCACTTTATATAATAGTAAATTAACAAAAAGCTACTAATCTTGTCTAAAGTATTGATTTTTTTTTTCTTTTACTATAGTGCTATGCTACTTACTAGGAAATAAAAATAGGTCACTATCAATATTTGATTTTTTAAAAGAAACTACAATAATCAGTAAAAAATACACATTGTAATTATCACAATTAGCTATTACATTTTAAAAAGTGAAACTACCTTTTATTCTAAAAATATTCATACTAACATTCTATAATTGAATGATTTTTGAATAATTTTTGTAATGTATGTTTCATTCCAATCTTTCTAACACCTCATCTGGGAAATTCTGACACTAAGAACCTGTTAAATGTACAGGTGAGATAAATTTCTCAAGCTCAGAGTCCATGCCTTATTCATATTTATATTCCTAATATCTTCTAGAATATCTGTCACTTTGTAAATGCCGCAGAAATAGTCACTGAATTGAGCTTTATTGTTTATAAGAAAGAGCACTCAGAAATTCACATGGAGAAAAAGAATCTTTTAAGTGGTTGACAACTAGAGGAGGCATTTACATTTAAACATGTGCCTCCATACTCTAGTGGCTCGATGAAGTGGGATTTTGATTTATTCGGAACAATGTTCTTCTACAAATCTACTTTCTAAGAACTCACACCTTCTGTGCTTATTAAAATCCTAGAACTTTTCAAAAGTAAGAATGTTCACCCTAGCACCTTGGCCAACCACTAATCATTAATACGTATTCTGTGGATCTTAAGATTTCCCCCCCAACTCCCACTAAATGAAGAATCCTTTACCAGTTGTGCAATGTTGCTGTGTTCTGTTAATCACTTGTCATGTTTCACCCAAGAGATGTCTGCATCCCAGAAGCAGGCAATGTCACTGCTATCATATGTATATTGTAAATTAGTTGTCAAAGTTTTTCAAGATGCCTCGAGACCCTTCTGTTTGCAAGGTGATTTCTAAACACAGCATTATTATAATAAGATATTTCAGAAGTTGCCATCAGCAGCAGGATGTGTTGTACTTGATTGGAGCTATTGACCCACTGCTCAGTGAAAGAAATCAGATGCCAAGGAAAGAACACCAGTCCCATTCAGTAGAAAATGTAAGATTCTTTCTACCGTTGGTTCCCAGCTATGAAGACATCAGGTCATACAATGAGGTGCTTTGTCTTTTCAGCAGTGTTGGATGAAGTGCCAGTATTCTCTGAACTACAATGTGTATTCCTAATTAAAACTCTGTCACTTTTTCACATGTGTTTAAGCGTTTGTTTCTAAATTTCTTTGGTTTCATTAGATGTGCGGTGTTTTTAATTGTCTAGTTCTTGTTGGATAAATCCTGTAATAGCTACGATTAAAATTCTCAAATCTGGAGTGAATATGTAACATCTGCAAAGCCAGATGAGGTGTCAAATTGGATGGCCAAGTTAAGAGAAAAGAATGAAGTTAAGTTTAAAAAAAAAAAAAAAACTGAGGGAGGGACACCTGGGTGACTCAGTGGTTAAGCATCTGCCTTTGGCTCAGGTCGTAATCCGGGGGTCCTGAGACTGAGTCCTTCATCTGCCTCTGCCTATGTCTCTGTCTCTCCCTCTACCTATGTCTCTGCCTCTGTCTCTCTCTCTGTGTCTCTCATGAATAAGAAAATTTTAAAAAGTCTTTAAAAACCTGAGGGAAAAAAATGGGGAAAGCCTGAGTTCACTGTTATGTTGCGTTGTTAAAAATGTAAAATTTTACTAAATGAAAAGGGACAGCAGTCAGACCATGAAAACATTAATTACAGATAATATTTTAAGTTCAGTTCTACAACATTCTAGGATTGAGAGAATTATCTTTAAAATGGTAAAACCTAACTGCAACTAGCATTTAGTTCTTTTAAATGATTGAACAGCTCATTTTATACTAACAAATATATCCTCTTTATTTATTTTTTTAATATATCCTCTTTAAAATCATTTTTTTTGCCCATAAAAATATCAACAAGTCAGGTATTAAAAATAGTTAAGTTGATTATTTGGTATAGCTGTTGGTGTTGCAAAACAATTTCTTATGCATTTCTTCAAATCTTATATGTGAGGTGCTAAGTAGATTTGTTGGGGACTATCTTTTCAAAGATGTTTGTATAGTAAAGTGCATTGTAAGAGAGAGTACGTCCCTTAGGAGCAAAGGGTAGGCGTACTTATTCCCCTTTAGAAAAGATTCAGGTTCCCTAACCTATCAGATCATCCCTTGTGTGGCAGCTATCACTTTGCCCTCTCAGTGTTACCTTGAGGGAACTGGGGAAGAGCAAGCCCCCAAATGCTAATACACTGGCTACTGCTATTGCTGTGGATGATAAAATGTGGCCTCCGACCTAGGGGTCACACTATCTCTCAGCGTGCATGCAATGGTGATAAGCTAACATGTTAGCAAGCGGCGTAACATCTCAGAACCATAAGGTATATATGTATTTTTTCCAGGTTTGCCAATGACGAAGGGTCTGAAGACAGTCCTGGGTCTTTAGGACTCTTCCCCACATTAGTTTTTCCACGTATGCTTATTCTCAGGCCCAAGCTTTGGCTCTTGAGAGTTCTGAATTAAATTCTAGCACGCACTGTCTCAAATCTTTCTCCAATATTACCACGTTTTAGATTTAAAAATCTTAAACAATGTAAGGAGTTTCTTCAACACACTGACCTCTCAGTTCCTTGAATTCTTTCCCTTAACTCATCATGTCGTTTATATTATCTTCCTCATTTACCCCCATGGTGATAGGCTGCAGTGCATTATTAACAATAAATGCTTTACTTCCATAATTCTAATTTCATGAATTATTTTTTGGCCACCAGCTTCTGTTTGTCCAATGAACTCCTTCTAGTATTCCAATTCCATCAATACCTCAACTCGATCGGAATCTACAATCTATTGAATTAACAATCTGACGATCTTTTTTTTTTTTTTTTTAATATTCACCCACCTTCTGGCTTGTTATCTTTATGGCTTAAGTCTAAGGTAATTGTCCAGTACTTATAATAACTCCTCTATACATACTCTCGACACTTTGTCAACTTATATACGTATATATATTTTTTGTTTTTTAATCGTTATACCACGAGGAATGTTAAAGAAAAAAATCACAGTAGACAAAAGGAGAAGACAGAGGCTGATTTTATTCTGATACTACTGCCAGCAATAGGTAAGATAGCATAGTTCAAATCTGGATACACAGCTCCATGGAGACACAAAGGGCGAGAGTTTTATTTTATTTTATGTTAAAAAAATTTAAAGATCTTTCACCTATTTATTTTGAGAGATAGTGTGTGTATGAACGAGAGGAAAGGCAGAGGGAGAGGGAGAGAATTCCTAGGCAGACTCCACACCAGCATGGAGACCAATGCAGGGCTCAGTCTCAGGACTCTTGAGATCACAATCCTGAGATCACGTCTTGAGCCAAGATCAAGAGTAAGCCACTTAACCCACTGAGCCACCCAGGCACCCCAATGGGCTGAAGGCTTTAAAGACTGGGAGGGAGGGAGGTGGCAAATAGTCCATCCATATTTGTTAATATTGACCTTACTCAAAGGAAAAGTAAATTTTCCTCTGTTTTCATGATTGGAGCTATTTTCACAACTTGGTCCCTCCCAAGTTCACTCACTACTCTTCCACATAGACTGCGAGATATGAACTCTTTCTTCCTCAATGATTACATTTCCAAGAGATGTTTCACATTTCCTGTTTAGTAAAATAGGCGAGAGTCTGGGGGAAGATTCGCATACATTTCAAAAGAGCATTTTCTAAAGTAAATTCTCTAAGAAAAGGTAGGTACAGGGCCTAGAGTCAGGAAGAAGCCTGTCTAAATTTCAGTCAAGCTGAGGGGATCTTTAAGGCTGTCTTGGTCAAGCTCTACAAGATTGCCTGGCATGTAGTAGGAATGCAATAAATAAATAATTGTTGAGAAATAATGTGATTTTTTAAAAAATGGCACTAAAAAATAAAAATGTTAAATCTAGTATTTTAACAACTGATATTTGTTTAATTCATGCTATACTATCTCCACCCAATTGCCAAATAGCTTCCATTAAGTAAACATTGCCATTGAAGGGCTACATATTGTGGTGAACCAGCTGACCTCTCTATCTGTAGTCTTGCCATCTCCATCCATGTACTACAGAGCCTCCAGAGTAATTATTTTGCAAATATAATTGGATAACTTTCTGTGTCCCAACAATGCCCATGCACACCTGGTTTAAATTTTTCACTTTTTCTGCCAAGGCTTAGAAGATAGTCAAGCCCCCTTACCATGGTCATTCAAACCCTTTTTCATGAGTCCTAAATCTCTCTCCAAACTGCATTCTTGTCAATGTCCTGACTGTACAACATTCTAGATTTCTGACCTATTAGTAAGAACTCAGGAGTCTTGCTTTATGTTGCCCTTGAGCCATCAAACCTATTGCTTTTCCTGATATTGCACATTCGTTTGCATATTTTAGAGTCACTGATGCTCCCTCATCCTTAGGGAAGTCACCACAACACCTTCCCTGTTCACCGTCTAATCCCCCAATGGTAGAGTTAATTACTCTTCTGTGCTATCCTACCAGGCTTTTCTTCTCTTTTAGTCATTAGGTTACTATATGTATATGTACATGTATATAAACTATAAAATTTTTATACTGTATACATAGTATATATATATATATATTTAGGTTACAATATATTATTTTTTTAATTTTTTTATTTATTTATGATAGTCACATAGAGAGAGAGAGAGAGAGAGAGAGAGAGGCAGAGACACAAGCAGAGGGAGAAGCAGGCTCCATGCACCGGGAGCCCGACGTAGGATTCGATCCCGGGTCTCCAGGATCGAGCCCTGGGCCAAAGGCAGGCGCCAAACCTCTGCGCCACCCAGGGATCCCAATATATTAAACTCTACTTTTCATTTTTTTTCCCTATTGGTTTCTCTAGATCAGGTCTTCACTATAAACTCTAGAAAACAAGGAATTCACTTCCTTTTTTGTCTTTGTCCCCAGAACATAATAAAAGGAAAAAAAATGGAAGAGAATGTGTTCTGGAGACAAAACAGAGTGGGGTTTATATCACAAACATTAGAATTTTGCAAAATTAATTGCTCTTCCTCAGTTTCTAAGTTCACAGCTTGAGAATCATAAAATATGTACCATGGAGTTGTTATGATGATAAAATGAGGCAAAATACTTGAGGCAAACATTGCCTGGTGCATAGTGACAGCAGTGACACTTCCAGTGTATATGACAGTGAACAAATTTGTTGAATACTCCCAAGGGTTTGAGCCAGAGGTACTTTAGAGAATATATGTGTGTAATCAATTATCAGTGTCATGTTATAAATTGATATTTGCATAGTGTGTGTTTCTCATTCAATTTCAGAATTCCAAAGGGAAAAATATACACTCTATATATTATCCTTTCACCAAAGAGATTTATCAAAGCTAATATTAAAATGTCTACATTAAAACTATAATTATTATAAAATATTAACCATATAGATTTCCTGTAGAAAGTATTTATTACCTACTGACTGCTGAAAATGTAACAAAATATTTTTGAGTATTTCCATTTCTGTTGAAAATGTTTAATCCTTGTAATTTTTCAAACTCAAAAATTACAATATCCTATGAGTAGTCAAACCCTGACTTTTCTACTTCCTTTTTTTTATTTCAGAGGAAAATAAAACATTTATAATCCCAAAATTCTGTTAAATTTAACAGTAATTGTTCAATGTCATTTATTTCCAACAATTTATATTGGGTTTCTCAGACTTTTTTTAAATGTGTGTTCTTCCAGAATAATGATTATTTATAAAGTAAGTCTGTTTTGCATTAAAAGTTAGCTAAAAGACATTTCTCCATAGGGCATTTATTCAGAAATTTATTAAGTCATTGTTTGATTTTAATTTAATTTAAGGCTTAGGCTCTGGGAAAAGAGGAAAAAATCTGGATGTTCAAATGATCTGAAGCTTCTTAAAATAGAGATTTGGTAATAAAAATGTCAAAAAAGTGTTGCTATGTTGGAAATTCCATTCATCATGAATATTGAAACTCTTAATCATTATTAACCTGAACTGGAGGTGAACCAATAATATAAGTCAAAATGCCCCTTACTGCATGCTTAGGTAAGTGAATTTTTATGTATTTATAATTATGAGAGAATAAGCATAGTTTTCTTAGTTTCTTAAGCACTTCACATAGCCAACAATTTATGGCTGATGACAAGGTCCCCATATTCATTTTGCCTCAATATTCAAATTTCACTTTGTGTACCTCTATGAAAAATACTCCATAATTAATCATTATTTTCAGAAAAAATATATCTACCCATGAAAGAATATATTTTAACTAGAAATGAGAAGCCTAAGGCATAAATTTACTTTATTTTGTTTTGTTTTTAATAAGTTATACTGAATATAGTAAATACCTTCCATGTGTAAAGGAGGGGTTTTCTGCCGCACAATAATAAAGTACAGTTTTGGAATAAAATTCTTTGCAGTCTGAAAACAATTATCATTTGCAAGAGGAAAATTAAGTACCTCAAGGTCCTGGTTGAAAAAAAAAAAAAGAAAGAAAGAAAGAAAGAAAGAAAGAAAGAAAGAAAGAAAGAAAGAAAGAAAGAAAGAAAACAAAACAAAACAATTTAAGAGAGACATACTAGGAAGGTACAATACATAATGTTTCTGAATATGCCCTTCCCTGACTACTTACTTCATTATTGGTCACTAATATACACTGATATATTTCAGCTAATCACATTGTAAATGCTTCTGAATTTTTTTTTTTAAAGCCTGTATTTCTGCCAATAGTCTCATTGAAAATTTGGCACTATCAGTGGTGCTATCAGAGTAATTAGGGAATAGAAATAATTAAGGTTATCATGGAAATCTGTTTTGGCTTCATTTTCAGGTTTGAAATTCAAATGGCTAATATAGTTCATTATAGGTAACTTCAGGGTGTTTATGTTTAAATGTAGCATGAGGCAGGCAATCACATAATGTGTATTGTTAGAAATTTTTTGCTCCACTAACATTTATCTTGAATAATGGAGTAAGTATCACTTAATCTCATACCTTTGCTCCCCCCATAAGAAAAAAAAAAAGAGAGAAAAAGAAAGAAAGAAAAGAAAAAATAAATTGGGGCTCTGCTTTCCATGAGCTATCCTGATTTTTTGAATGTGGTATTTTATTTTAAAATTTCACTAGTTTGAAAGTGAGATCAGAAGTGAATATGATAAAATTAACATAAAAGTAAGATCACAAACTAACACAATGTCTTCTAAAAAATAAAACTATAATGATATCCTGAATTTACAATAATTGTATTTATTTCTTCAGTCAGGAAATTCATGATTAATTAGAAAAGTAACCAAGACCCCAATGGTGCTTCTTTTTCTACTTATGACATTTTTAGATTCTTCCCTTTTGCAGCCTTGATATTTTGAGACATCTATAGATGTCTTCTTCTTTTTTTTTTTTTTTTGTATAATTGACAAGATTGTCAATTATACAAAAAGATTGTCTCCACATTGGAAAGAAATCGGGGTGGAGGGGCATGTTCATGGAGCTGGTGGCTCAGCTAATCAAGTTTCCTGGAGTTGTGGGGAAAGTGAAGCTGGTTTCCCTCCTTAATGATGCAACGCTATGTACTGGTCCACCTGTTCTCATGGGTCAGTTCTCAGCAGCCACTCAGCATCCCTGCGCTCTTGCAATCTTCCATCCACGATGTGGGAAGGGACCCTTGTTAATAAGAGCAAGTGTCCTAAGCAACATCATCCAAAGATTGTCCTTTCCATCCTCAAATCCTGTGACTGGGATCACTCATCAGCACTGTGATGTATTATTTTCAATGAGGTGCCTTTCTTAACTGACCAAATGCTGCCTTGTTTGGCCCCTAAATCAGTAAGGTATGTTAAAAATTTGTAAAAAGTAAACAAGCAAACAAATAAATAAATAAAAACAAACAAACCTCACATATTTAACTTGTAGCATTTGTAAAATTTTGCTTAAGTGTGTCATTATCACAGTCAAAATATTGAACATATCCATTACCATAAATATTGCCTTCACCTCTTTTGCAATCTCTCCTACACACCTCTCCTCCTACCCCAATCCCATCAACCACTGAATTTCCGTGTCATTATAAATTAGTTTACATTTTCAAACATTTTATAAAAAATAGAATCATACAATATGTATTCTTTATGTGGATTCTTTCACACAGCATAAATATTTTGAAATTTGTTCAAGTATTTTGAGTGTAACAACTGTTCATTGATTTTTATTGCTGATTAATATTTTATTGTTTGGATGTATCACAAATTGGTTATCCATTTACTTGCTGATGGACATTAGACTGCATCCAGTTTGAGGCCATCACAAATAAAGACCTGGAAACACTCATGTACAAATCTTTGTATGGACATAAATTTGCCTTTCTCTTGCAGAAATATTGCTTAGGTAAAAAAACAAGATCGATATACAAAATCAATTGTATTTCTATACAATAGCAATTAGAAATCAGAAAAGGATATTTAAAAAACACCATTTATAATAAAATATTTAGGGTTAAATCTGACAAAAGATGTGCAAGATCTATACTGTATACTTACAAATACAAAACATTGTTGAGAAAAATTAGATAAACAAAGAAAGAGATATATTGCACTATAGCTCCAAAGATTCAGTATTGTTAAGGCATCTCCAAATTGGTCGATAGATTCAACAAAATTCCAGTGAAAATGTCAGTAGGTTTTTTTGTGTAGAAATTGACAAACTAAAACCACTTTGAAAAAACATCTTAGGGACGCCTGGGTGGCTCAGTGGTCAAGCCTCTGTCTTCAGCTCAGGGCATGATCCCGAGGTCCTGGGATCAAGTCCTGCATCAGGATGCCTGCAGGGAGCCTGCTTCTCTCTCTGCCTGTGTCTCTGTCTCTCTCTGTGTCTCTCATGAATAAATAATTTAAATCTTTTAAAAAAGAAAAAACATCTAAGATTTAAAGGATTTGCATCACTGAATTACAAGACTTACTCCAAAGCCAATGTAATCAAGACAGTGTAGAATTGGTGTTCACAGTGACAACTTGATAATAGAAGAGAACGAAGAGACCAGAAATGGTATCATTGTTTATGGTCAATGATTTTTCTTTATAACGATGATAAAATCATTCAATTGAAAAAGATAACTGTTTCAATAAATGCTGTTGGAACAACTGAATACTCATATAAAAAAATAAACTTCAACCCATATCTTGAACCACAAACAAAAAATTAGTTAATATGGATCATAGGTCTGAATATAATACCTAAAATTGTAAGATTTTTGCTGAAAATTTTGGGAAAGTATTTGTAACCTTAACAAGGGAAACAATTTTATATCAGACCCTGAGAGCATAATCTGTAAAGAGAGACAAGTAAAAATTGTTGAAAATCCATCATTTTAATTTAAAATCATCTAGGAGGTAGTGAGAGAAAGAGAGGGAAAATGGTAGAAGGAAGGAAGCAAAGAATAAACATTTAGATATTTGTAATATTTATAGACTGAGTTTATAAAATAAATGTACATTAGGTGCAAATGTAAATGGGATAATTATAAATGAAATATTTAAATTAGTTCAGTGAAAAGATTGCATCAGATTAAAATTTAAAAGGGACCATATTTTTCAATTGTAGAAATTTAACTCCATGTGTCTTTGATGAAAGTATAGGTGTATTTATCTAAACTTTATTGAAGTGTACCTGAAGTATCATAAACTGCACATATTTAAATTGTGTAATTTAATTAGTCTTGAAATACAGATATGTCAAATAATCACCACGATCAAGATAAAAATTACTTCCATCACTTCCAAAACTCTCCTCATGTCCCTTTGCAACCCCTCCTACCCTAAAACATGTTCTGTTTTCTGACGTGGTTTACTTTGCATTTAAGTAAAATTTTACTTTTTTTAAGTAAATTTTACTTTTTTTTAAGTAAAAAAGAAATAAAAAAAATTCTGAAAGTGAATTCATACAGCATGTATACTTCTTTTTTGCCTGAATTATTTTACTCAACATGATAACATTGAGGGTTAACTCATCTGCTTATGTTCATGTATCCACTTTTTTCGGCTAAGCAGTGTTCAATAGTAAAATATATTATAATCTCTAATCTATCTGTTGGTGGACATTTGGCTAGTGTTTAGGTTTTGCCTATTACAGGTAAAAATACGAGCATTTTTGAACATGTCTCTGTGTCTTGGGTAAATACCTATAAATAGAATGGCTGGGTGGTATGGAAGATGTGTTTCTTTCTTTCTTCCTTTTTTTTTTTAAACTTTTAAAAATGCTAATAGTTTTCAAAAGTGGCTGCACCATTTTACAAGCCATCAGGTATGAAAGGTCCAGTCGCTCCAGACTCTCACCAATACTTTGTATGGTCAACCTTCCTATTGTGAGCCAATCTAGTGAGTGTGTCTCACTGTGTTTAGTTGTAGTTTTAATGAGGAATCTCATCGTTTTAAATTGCATTTCTCCAAGTGATGAAGGTAGGCATTCTTTTATGTGTTTATTTATTATGGACATATTTTCTCCTATGAAGTGTTTGTTCACATTATCTCTCCATTTGTTATTTAGATTGTTAATCCTATTATTGAGATATAAGTTTTTCATAAATTCCTAATACAGGGCCATTAATGTCTGTGTTGTGAACATTTTCTTCCAGAGAGTCACAGGCTTTTCTTAATAATGACTTTTAAAACAAAAATTTTTAAATCTTGAGAAAGTCCAACTTACCAACTTTTCTTTCTTTGTTTCATACCTACCAGTCATAAACTTTGCTCCCCCATATTTTTTCTAAAACTTCTAATATTCTAGGTTTCACATTTAAGCCTATTATCCATTTTTACTTAATTTCATATGGTGTAAAGTAAAAATTGGTATTTATTTGTTCCTGCATAGATACCTAGTTGATTCTACATCATTTGTTATAAAGTTTATCTTTTTCTATATATTTGTCACATTTGTCAAAAATTAATACATCATACATGTGTGGGTCTATCTATATATCTAGCACAACTTTATCTTCCTTTTATAAATTGCTTTGGTAATTATAAAAATTTAACATTCCCATATAATTTTTACAGTCAGCCTGACAATTTCCACAAAGCAAATACTACTGTAATTTTAATTGAGATTGTATTGTATGTGTAGATCAATTGCCAAATTATCTCTTGATTATGTGTAGTCTTCCAATCCCTGTACCTAATATATCTCTACAGTTATTTAGGTCTTCTTTAAATTTATCTCACCACTGTTTTGTAGTCATCAGTGAGAAAATTTGGGGCATATTTTCTTAGATTTTTTTCTTAGTTACATTAGGTAGGGGCTTGGGCACTACTATAAATGGGTTAAAATCCTTTTTCAGTTGTTTGCTGGTAATCGTTTTATAGATTGTCTAGCATATTCCATATAAACAATAGCATCATGTGATGATTGGGGAAATTTTAGGTTTTTCTTTTTGAATTTTAGGTTTTTTTTTTTTCTTCTGGTCTTATTACAGTAATAGGTAAGCTATCCAGAACCAGCATCCTTTCCTGGTCCCAGATATCAGAGAAAACAATTAAGTCTTTTAACCATTAAATGTATTGTTAACTCCAAGTTTTTCTTACATTCCTTTTTTTCATTTTGAAAAAGTTTCCAAATATTTCAAATTTGCTGAGAGTTTTTATAAATAGATATTATTAAATATTTCATATATGTTTGTTGCTTCTATTAGAATTATCATGTTTTTTCCTCTTTTTTGGTACCAGTATGATTTATTAAGGATTTCTTAATAAATCCATTATTTGTTAAGTATTTCTGCCTCTGTATTTAGGCTGAATATTGATTCATGATTTCTTTTTTTGTAACTTATTAGTTATGCTTGGCATTGGGGTTATGCTAGAACCCTGCCTCAAGCAAGTTGGACAGTCTTCCTTCTGTTTTCTGAAAAGTTTGTATAAGCTTTTTTTTGATATTTGGTAGAATTCATCAGAGAAACCACGTACGACTGGAATTTCTTTTGGAAAAAAGTTTCTTTAATAAATTCAATATCCTTTTTTTAAAAGATTTTATTTATTCATTTGACAGAGAGGGAGCACAAGCAGGTGGGGAGAGGGAGAAGCAGGCTCCCCACTGAGCGGGGAGCCTGCCATGAGGCTCCAGCCCAGAACCCTGGGACTATGGCCCGAGCTGAAGGCTGATGCTTAACCACTTAACCAACTGAGCCACCCAGGCACTCCAATAAATTCAGTATCTTTACTAAATATAGAGCTATTCAGGTTGTCTGTTTCTTCCTTTATCATATTTGGTAAGATTTTTCTCAAGAAATTTGTTCATACCATCTAAGCTGTCCAACTTGTTGGCATAAATTAGTCCAGACTTTCCTCTCATTATTTAAATACCTATGGAATCTGTGGCTATGAATTCTTTCTCATTCATGATATTGGTGATTTATGTTCTCTTTCTTTTTGTCTTATTCAGTATTGCCACAAATATATCAGTTATGTTGATTTTCTCAGATATCCAATTTTAAGAACTGTTATTTTTTTCTGTATTGATTTTTTCTATGTCATTGATTTCCATTCTTTATTAGTTTTTTCTTCTATGTGCTTTGGATGTCTTTATCCATATTCTATCTTTTTTAAAAAAATATTTTATTTATTTATTCATGAAAGACACAGAGAGAGAGGCAGAGAGAGAAGCAGGCTCCATGCAGGGAGCCCGACGTGGGACTCGATCCAGGGACTCCAGGATCACACCCTGGACCAAAGGCAGGCGCTCCACCGCTGAGCCACCCAGGTGTCCCATCTTCTATTTTTTAACATGGAAAACTACTTCATTTATTTTACATATTTCTTTTTAACATAACCATTTAAATTTATACCTTTCTCTGTAATAGTGTTGTAGCTACATCCCATAAATTTTTATATGTTTTATTTTTATTGCCATTCAGTTCAAAAGTAATCACTCATTATTTTTGTATTTGATATATGAATTATTTAAGAGTGTGTTGTTTCATTTCCATATATTGGGACTTTCATAAATGTCTGTTATTGATTTCCTAATCTCATTGGGTTCAGAGAATATACTCTGTAAAATTTTAATCACTCTGTGTTTATTGAGAATTGTTCTCTGGCCCAGTAAATGTATCGTGGTGAATTTACCATGTACAGTTAAAGATGATATAAATTCTTCAGTTATTAGAAGTAGTGTTCCACAAATGTCAATTAAATAATAATGTTTGAGTGTTCTTCAGTTCTTCCGTAATTTTACTAAAATTTTTCCCTGTCAGTTTTAGAAAAAAGGATGTCAAATATGCCACAGTTATGGGCTTATAGATTTATCCCTTTAAATCTACCAGGTTTTTTCTTTATGTATTTTGGGGCTTTATTTTTACATACACATTAATTTTTGTTATGTCTTGCCAGTGCATTGTTCATTTTATTATTACAAAAAGTTCTTTTTGTTGAGTAAAATCTTTTCTCTTGAAGTCTATTTCATCTGATATTAAAATAGTTACTCCTGCCTTCTTATATTTAGTTTTAATGATATTTCTTTCTTAATCCACTTACATTCAATCTATAAACTTCATGTTTATATTATTTTTACATTTAGAATGAGTGCCTTGGGATGCCTGAGTGGCTCAGCGGTTGAGTGTTTGGCTTTTGCTCAGAGCATGATCCCAGAATCTGGGATTAAGTCCTGCGTCGGGTTCCCTGTGGGGAGCCTCCTTCTCCCTCTGACTTTTCTGTCTCTGTCTGTGTCTCTCATGAATAAATAAATAAAATATTTTAAAAATTAAAAAAATAATAAAATGAGTGTCTTGCAAGCAATATCTGGTCGGCCACTCTGCAAATATCTGCCTTTTAATTGAGGTGTTTAGGCCATCAATATTTAATGTAATTATTGATATGGTTAGATTTAGCCAATATATACCTCTTCAGCATTTCCTATTCAAAGGCAACTTTGTGACAACTTCTCTGGCTGTCCCTTCAAATCAAGTTTCACTACTTCCTAAATTCAAGCAATGACTACTTCTTCCTCAAAAAGAAAACAATGTTTCTTCTTTAAGTTAAAAATTATCATTTCTTTAATTTTTCCTTTTTGAGATTTTGTGTCTTTTCATCATCCTGCTAACATATAAGTATGATATAGTTTGTATATATTATCTTTCAAGTGAAGTCCTCAAAACTGAATTTCCAAAGTTTCAATTTCTCTGCATTCTTGCCAAAACTTCTCTCTCTTTCTTAATAATAGCCATCCTGACATATATGAAGTGATATCTCATTGAAGTTTTGATTTGCATTTCGCTGATGATTAAATAAGTTGAGCATCTTTTCACATACCTTTTGGGCACTTGTATGCCTTCTTTGAGAAACATCTAACCAGGTCTTTACCTCATTTTTTTTAAGAATCAGGTTATTAGTTTTTTGTTATTTGTGTTCCTTGTATATTTGGGAAGTCAATTTAATCAAAGAATTGAAGTCTGATTCTCAAAGAGATATTAGCACTCCCATGTTTATTGCAGCATTATTCACAGTAGCCAAAGTGTGGAAACAACCTGTCCACCAAAACTGAATGGATAAAGAAAATGTGGTATATACAAACAATAAGAATATTATTTAGCATTTAAAAAGAAGGAAATCTGTAATATGTAACAACATTGATCAACCTTGACAGCATTGTTATAAGTAAAACATCAGTCACAGAAGGTCCACTACCTCATGATTCCTCTTATATGAGGTATCTAAAATAGTCAAATTTAAAGAATTAAAGAGTAAAATGGTAGTTACCAGTGTTTGGGGGGAGGGGTAATGGAGATTTGCTAATCAATGGACGTAAAGTTTCAGTTGAGCTAGTTAGAAAACTTCTAGAGATCTGTTGTACAGAATTGTACCTAATTAACAATAGTGTATCACACACTTAACAATATACAATAGTGTATTACACACTTAAAAATTTAAGAGGGTAGATTTCATGTTACATGTTCTTATCACAAAAAAAGCAATATAATTAACTGAGATTTAATTAATGCAACCCAAATCATTATAACATTTTCTGGTTCTCAACATTATAATTGTGTTAATGCAGACCAAATTACATCAACTTTTGTGTGTGTGTGGGGGGGGTCACATCATGCTATTTTCTTACATTTAACATTCTGAACATTCAAACCTGGAGTGGTCAACAGGTAACAAGATATCTGATGTAGGTAGCCATTTGATGGAGGTGCAACAAATCCAAAATTCAGTTCATAGAGGTTTTTTTACCTTTCTACTCTGTCATCGTTAGTTGTGAGGTTTCATTTTCATAGTTCATAGTCACAGTTGGCTTCTCTATCTCTGATCATAGTGTCTAAAACCCAGGAGAAAGAAAGCAGGTATGTCAAAATGTTCTCCTTGCTAACATATTCCCCAGTGATTTCAGCCTTCATCTCACTGAATGTACCTGCAAGCACTTCAAGCAGTAATATTTTTTTACCACATGCAATGTTTCCCACTGTGTGCTCATGCTCCTCAAGTGTTAGTTGGTGGGGGAAAGTAACTTCCAAATTATTGCTGCCCACAGTCTTCTGACAAACTCCTCCCAATTTGCAGAATGTTCTCCAATCTGTCTTGGTGCTTATAGAGCTTCCTTTTATGAGTCTACTCTATAATTCATGCTCTGAGTTCTTATTTCAGAAACTATAAGAATATTCTTAAAATTCCAATCTGCATAACCTTTCCTATCTTTTAGTTTCTTTAAGGATCATCATTACTATTTTTAAATAATTAGGGTATAAAGTGATTTGTTATATAGAGATAAATACCTATGAAATAGCTCATTGCTTTGAAACTAGTTATATTTCAGCAGTTTAAATCCCAAGAAGCAAATCTCAACCTTTATTCTCTAGCCTATTTTCCTTTGGAAGCAAGGAGAAATGAAACTCACATTTATTGTTTGGCTATGAAGATAAGTAATATGCTAGGCACTTAAAAAAATACTAGCATCATTGATTTATATTGAAATTTAAAATTAGAGCAAATACAAAGGATGAGAGAGAAAAATGGTTATCACACTAGAAACCAGTGTTTTATTTATGATTGCTTTTTTAGGTATGTCATTTTATGGTTCATCCATATATCCTCATGCATAAAAGGTATTATGGCAATATTTGTGACTAAATTGTTAGTATATTTGAGAAAATAATATTCAAGTTCCCCCAACTTAATATATTCATAGAGATAAATGGAAGATATAGAAAGATGACCCAAAGTCTAATGGGGAAAGAACTCCTGTTTTTTTTCTGTATTTGTAGCAATACATTTAATAAAAAGATAGGATGGATCACAAAGTAATAGTGTAACGAACTGACTGAGAAGGTCACAAAACTATTAAGGATTTCTATTAATACAGACTTATCATAATGTTATTTCTGCTAAAATTTGAAAAGAGCTAGAAAACACTGATTTAAGCTGAAGACTTAAAGATTGAAATCAAGCAAATGTATTTTGTAAAAAATGGTTATGAGTGTATTATTGCCTAATGATTTTCATCATGAGTCTAAATTGCAAGATATTGACAGCAAATATTTCTATTTGCTAATGACATTTGACATAAAATTCATTTTTCTTCTTTATTGATAGGCAGAATGATTCAGTTTCTGAGGCTATAAGGAAAAGAAAATCTCTCCTTAACAAATACAGAAGATAAATAGATAAAATTAGGCCTTCTGGTAACGTTACGCAGATGCCTCTTTCTAGGAATTTATCAGGGCAAACCCAATAGTATTTATTAAAAAACTTTAAACTCTTGATAAGCAAATACTTTGTGTATGCAAATACTGCTATGGTTGTTATTTCTTTCAGAACTCTAGGCACAGTCTCCTTAGAAACATAATTAAAATTTGCATACTCTTATTAAATGAAACTATTTGAGGGCAGTCATTTGGTTGCTCTCAAAATAGAATTTTGTTTTCAGAAGTGGTTTATGAACTTTATTTAATGCATCCCCAAGGCTTCAAAAGGAAAATGTTAAGGGACCTCCTGCAGGAGCTCGGTCTAAAATTCCCATGTGTCAGTTTGGTTTTGCAAAACATGCTTTAAATGGAAGAACATTTCATAATTGGAAATCAACGACCTTAGGCCAATACAAGAGGACCCAAGGGCATTTGAATTGTATAAACTTGTGTGTGTGTGTGTGTGTGTGTGTGTGTGCATATAAAATACATATTGGCCAAGCCAGCTACTTATAAACTGAAGACAACTAAAATCAAGATCAGTGACCTTAACCTGTCACCTTCCCATATACTTGGGGCCAAATTGAAATATAGTGCAGTACTATAACCTATTAAAAATTGACTCTTGGACACCTGGGTGGCTCTGCGATTGAGCGCCTGCCTTTGGCTCAGGTCATGATCCCGGGGTCCTGGGATCGAGTCCTGCATGGGGCTCCCTGCATGGAGCCTGCTTCTCCCTCTGCCTGTGTCTCTGCCTCTCTCTCTCTCTGTTTCTCTCATGAATAAATAAAATCTTTAAAATAAATTGACTCTTGACTTGGTAGTCAAATAAATAAAACAAAGGGTTAAGTGAGTACAATGATAGGTACACATACTTCCAAGGTAGTTTCCAAAAATAAATCTTTTTTTTTCTTGAAATCTTTTTCTCAAAAAATTGTTCAATATAATAAACTGGAGGGTTTGTCATGGGTAACCTGGCCAGCAGAATAGGTGCACTCATCTAAAAGGGGTATAAATATGGTGTCCTTCTAGATTTAAACAGAATGAAAAGAAACTATTTTACCTTTAGCTAAGAAAAATGTAGCCTACCGAAATGGTTTTCCCCAATGTATTCCCTTATCGTAGAGTGGAAAAGTAGCATTACACATACAAAGAGAGAAGGAGCTTTGTCACTGCTACAAAACCTTCAGCAAAAGGGAAAAGAAAGGAAACAGAGAGATCAGTTTCTGCATAAGCACCTTCTGAGAGTTTCTATGAGTTTCTCAAAGCAGATAGATGTGTACATTTAGCTCACTGGATAATTTAGGCAAAAGAGTAGCCTTCAGTACATTTGAAAAATGTTCCCTTGTTTTTTCCTTAAAGATTATTTATTTATTTGAGAGAGAGAGAGTGCACGCAAGCAAGAGAAGGGTAGAGGGAGAGAGGGAGAGAGAGAATCTTAGGGAGGCTCCATGCCCAGCACAGAGGTCCATGCAGGGATTGATCTCAGGACCCGAGATCATGACCTGAGCGGAAATCAAGAGTCTGAAGCTTAACCAACTGAGCCACTCAAGTGCCCTCTTGTTTTATTTCATAATCTTCACATCACTGTAATTTAACTAGATCCTGAAAACAAAATATAAAGAGGAACTTCAATGAGGTGAAGAGCAGGTAAAATGGGAGATCCTAAAAAATTCTAAACCCACAATTTAGAAAACAGATGTAAAGGAACTAAGTTAATAAGGTATACAAAGATTGAAGATATGAAAACTGATCTGTGAGAGGATCAGACAACTTAATGAAAATTATTTTTTGCAGTTATGATAATTCCACATGTAAATGGGAATTCCACATGGGCTTTCCCCAACCTTGTAATTCTCTTATTGTCTAGTTCACAAAGCATTTTCATATGCTGTACTTGGAAAAAGCCTAAAAAGTGACTATTTGGTACAGAACCAGTTATGTAATGAGTCTTTTCTGCCTCAAGGATATTTAAAAGTAATAAGTAGAAGAGGAATTTGCACAACCTTATCTGATTTTCTGATCAAATATTATAAAGAGGAAAATACCCATTCATTGGCAATGCTAGAATAATCAAAATTCCTTTAGCTTATGTAGGGTAGTGCCATTCAATAAAAGTATAACGTGAGCACCATTTATTATTTAAATTTTTCTAGTAGCACGGTGAAAAAGTAAAGTGATACATGAAATTAATTTAAATAATATATTTTATTAAATCAAATATGTTCAAAATATCACCATTTTTTAGAATAATTGATTTTACTCTGATGCAAATGTGTATCAGTTTTAAATCTATGTCTGTCTAAGTAATTTCACCAACTAGTATGTCAACTCGATATATTAACATTAAATTCAGAGTATGAGGAAGTTGAAAAGCAACTCTAAATGTATTAATAACTGTTATTCAAAAATGTATTATAATATTTGCAGTCAATTTACATAATACTTGATTATAACTTAAATCTGCACACAGATTCAAGATAAAAAAATATAAAATCTTTATTATTGATTTGTATTATGAAAATTTAAAATTTTAAGGTAAATTCCTGAATCTGTCTAGCTAGATCACAGATAAGCTTTGCCTTTTCTGGAAACTTTGCAAGTATCTTGTTCATATATAGTGTGATATCAACGACAGAATGTAAGGCATGCTGCCGCTTTGTTTCTTTCTATCGTTATTGAATATTTGGAAATCATTCTTTTGCTCTAGGAAAATCTTGAAATGGAAATAACAGTGGAATTACTCATTGTAAAGCTTCTCCATAGCTCAGTCAACATGCATCAGGAAAGAACAAAATCATTAAAGTCATCGTCTTCTATTTTATAAACTGGTGTAGGTCCATAGCCTTCAAATATTCTGAACAATTTTTAACAACTGTAACCATGACACACAGAATCTTCCTCAGGAAACTGAGTACCAATATTTAATGTGTGTCTTACAGTGACGTGAAGCAGTGGAAGAAATCTCAATCTCTTGTCTAAAATTCTAATAAATTTGGATTTTTTTTTCTTACCATACCTGGGACACTGCCTATCAAAATAAAAATATTTTTTTAAATAAATAGCTAGGTAAAATTCTCCACTGTTATGCTGAAGTTTCAAAACATTTACTCCATAAATTTGATTGTTTTTAGGCTGCAAGTTTACATGTCACCATACATTTGTGAGACTTCTAAGACAACATGCAATTAAAATATTATTTGAGCAGCATCTCTTATATTGCCTGATTCACCCAGTATTTGTAAGTTTTAAGTTCTTTGGATCAATTACTCTTTTAGAAAGTTAGAAAAGATTTGTATTCCACAAGCAAATATTTGGTGGCTTACTTAAAGATCCTTCATTTCATTTTATTATTTTTAAGATGTTATTTATTTGAGGGAGAGAGAGGAAGAGAGCACAAGTGGGTGGAAGGGAAGAGGGAGAAGGAGAGGCACCTTCCTGCTGAGTGCAGAGCCTGATGCAGGGCTGGATCTCAAGACTGTGAGATCATGACCTGAGGCAATGTCAGACACTTAACCAACTGAGCCATCCAAGTCTCCCTAAGATCTTTCACTTTTTAAAAAAATATACCAATTTTAATATTTTCCTTATAATTTTGTAATAACCCTTTTAAAATGAAGTAATAATTTGCCATCCTTTGATTTAAAAATGTGTCTGTGTGTTTGCATATGTGTTACTGTGTGTCTGTACACATACAAGAACCTAAGGAATTTTACAGGTGGCCAAAGTTGAAAGATCAGATTCTGTTTATAATTATATAAATTGTTTTATGAGAAATTTAATTTTTATTTCAGGCGAATCATTTTATTATTCCTTTTTTGACTGTTAAGAGAAAACATCTTATCAAATTCATTACTTGATGAAAATAACTCTTGTCCACTTTATTATCACTAAGTGTTTTTTTTTCACTACAGCCTTTTCATTTTGTTCTTCTATAAGTCATATTGCCATTCCTCATGAGATTTATGACATACCTCCTACTGGTCTCTTTTTCATTTATTTTTTCTTGTTGTAACTATCAGGTTTTATATCTCCACTTGATTCTGTGTCAATAGTGCATAATTATTCTAAAGTAATTTTTTAATCATTTAAAAATTCAATTATAATAATAAATATAAATAATATTTTCTTTTTTATTAATTATGGTTTACTTAGGTATCACTACAACTGTCTGTATAAAATATTCAATTACAATATATGTTACAATGTTCCATCAGTGTTTAGAAATAATCATTCAAACAGAATCAATCTGTTGACACCATCTAGATCAGCTATGTGTTTATGTGTAATACTAAAAATAATGTATGCACTCAATGTATTCAGTACGCAATAATATTTTATGGGATGCAAAGGTTAAAGTGACATATACTCTTACATAAAACAATAAAGTTGTGTTGGAAGGAGAAATATTTTTCACTGCTAACATTTTCTGCTAAGTTTACATGAGTATCACGTATATTAAAATAGTGGTTTAACTTTACTCTATGAATGAAAAATATCTCAAACCAACCAATACATGCAATTTTTATCTTGAGTAAAAGAGCATTTTATGAATGAGTTATTCAAGATAGTAAATTAGAATATTTTGTTCACATAAATCATGTTTCTAAAATATCAGCATCAGAGCACCTGGCTGTCTCAGCCAGTTAAGTGATGGGCTCCTGGTTTCAGCTCAGGTCATGATCTCATGGGTCATGGGATCCATCCTGGTCTCAGGCTCTGCACGCCATTGGAGTCTGCTTGAAGATTTTCTCCCTCTGCCCTTCCCTCACTCATGCGTGGCATGTGCCAGTGCACACACTCTCTTTTTCTCTCTCAAATAAATATATCGTTAAAAAATAAAATAAAATATTAGCATCAAAATAAACTTATTTACAACATACCTCATGAAAAACATTTTTTAGTTTTTAATGGATATAAAATTAAGCATTAAATGCTTCCGAGTTTTGCACTTTGGGATATCGGACACATGTTCATAAGATTAGAAATGAAAAAAAAAGATTAGAAATGAAATGGTACTAATCAAAAATAAATATAGAATATAGAATATTACCTTAAGAATTTGTCCCATATTCAGGAAAAAAAGGAGAATAATCTCTAACCCAAAACTCATAACAAAAAATATCTTTTACCAAATGTCTTCTGGAAAGCTTAAAATAATATCAGTTCCCTCTAGATATGTAAGAATAATAAATTTATTAAACCCCTAACAACACTGATATTTTTAAATCTTTTCAAAACTAATAAAATGAAATGTCTCCATTATGAAATATTTCCCTTCTATGAGAAATGTTAAATCATTTATATTTTTTACTATTTATGTATTTGGTCTTTCTCTACCTTCTTGATTATTCATATTATCTGTTGCTGGCTATGTTTTATGCTTAATGTTCTACTTTTCATTTTGTCTTGTCTTTATTGTATTAAATTGAGAGATGGATATTGATATTTTGTCTACTAACAGAAAGTTCTTTTAAAATTTACCTGTGCTAAAAAAAAAAGAAAAGAAAATTTACCTGTGCTTTTCTATCAATATGCCATTTTGTTTAATTAAAGCTATATAGAATAAAAAGAATAAAACCATATGATTTACTATTCAATTGCCTTAAATAACCATATAATTTTATTAAAAAAATCATGATGATAAATATATTTGTACATTTTTCCATAAACACCTAAAGGAAAAAATAAACTGCTCATAGAAAGCATCTGTAAATGCTGTGTATACTAGTCAGGACCTTTTCAGTTTTATGTGACAAAAGCAATTTCAAACTTGCTTAAGCAAAAAAATGAATAAAAAGCTAAAAGGGCGAGGGAAGGTGGGCTTTATTAGCTGAAATAATGAAAAACTTCCATGATGTTATCAGTGCATGGTTTTCTTTCTTTTCTTCATTCTCAAACTCTATGTGTTGGTCCCACACAAGAAAGGAATAAAGTTGATTAGCTTAGTCTAGGTTGAATGCTTACTCTTCCAACATATAAACTGAGAAGTAGGAAGTTAGAAGTTTCCATAGGAAATCACTGAGCTGTTCCCAGAAAAAAAGAGGAATGGCTGCTGGAGAGAAAAATCAACCAAACAATGTGCATTCTACACTGAAATTATGGATATATGTAAAAGAATTATTTTCCTTTATGTGTTATTCCAAATATTTAAAATGTATACAAACTTAAAATCAGAAAAAGGGCATAAATGAGAAAAATATTATTAGTAAGTAAACTGCAAGTTCTTTTACATGTGTTGTAAAAAGGAGAAAGGCTCTGTGAAAAAATGAGATATGTGTGTGTGCACTAGTCAACTAGGTTGTCTTCCTATGATACTCATCTCTTTCACTGGATTCAATATAATAATATATAATATATAACAAAATTCACATTGTTAAATTATGTGTATGATTTTTTAGTATATTGCTAAAGATATTATAAATTAGACTAAGTAGGAAACTGGTCATCAAAGTATCTTAGCCTTTAATGAGTGTAGAAAATGTTCATGGGACAAAACAAGAGACTATTTTGTTCAAAATAGTTAATGGCTCAATCACATATTATTCCAGAGACATTTTTAACTGCTCATGTTCATTACTCCAAAAGCTTTTCCTAGAAATTCCATTGTTCTCATTAAAATGAACTTAAATTCAGATAACAACATGACTAATAAATCATATACTCTAAATAAGTACATAGATAAAATGCATATGCCATCTCAGAAATATCTTTTTTATTTTTTTCTATGTGATCTGACTTCATCCTTTATTTATCAGTTTCATTTTCCATGCAAAGTTCTCGGTTAGAGACTATAAGCTATAGACAAATGAAGTTAAAATTATTCCTAAAGGTTGTAAGTCATAGACCAGAATTTTCCTTGCTTTGGAAAAATTTAGGTATTTGGCAGTCATTAAAAAACAAAAAACAAAAAAACTGCTCCCTTCACCCTCTAGAGCAAAGGTAGGTCTGGTTGGGTTCACAAATGTTATTGGAACACCCGTTATTGGAACCCACGCCCATGTGGTTATGTGCTGTCTATACAGAGTTGAATAGTTGTGATAGAGAACATGTGTCAACAAAACCCACACTATTTTGTCTCTGGTCCTTTACAGAGTTAAAAGTTTGCCGATACTGGGCCTAGAGTTCCTTATTTCCATACCAACAGTGGAACGGATATCATTGATATTCCATTTTAAGATAATTAAATTGTGAATTATATGTATCCTAGATACCTTTAAATAAACAGAAATGAAATCAGGTAAGCAGTAAGGAAAACATGAGTGACCAGAATCTAGTAGCTTTGGTGAATGTAAGTTTGCTTTACACAAGCGGTATTTAACCAGTGATCAAAAGATGTATTTCCTGTGTTTATTCTTGGCTTCCTTCTATGTTAGGCATATGAAAATTGTTGGGTCTGTTATCTCTGAAACATTTATTTATATACAAAATGGAAATAACGGTACCACCTGTCCTTTTTTTTTAACAGATATTGTCGAAATCATATTAAATACTTTGCAATATCTAAAGCGCCATACAAACATGTAGGACCTGATATTTCTAAGTGAAAGCACTGTAAACATGCTATATCTTGTGTGTAGAAACGTATCCACTATAAGATAGACAACATCTACTTAAGAAGGATCAGTGACCCGATTCAAAGTGTCATATAAGGTCATTCAGGACCATTAGGCTTATTTACTCTTACTGAGCCAAATGAGATTTGCTCTAATGGTTGAAACAGCGTGGCCACCCCTTCTCTGTGCATCTTAAGTGTCTGAGTACACCCCGCATAGAGACTGCCTCACCCAGGATCGGCACACACTTGCCAAGCGAATTACCAATAACTAGAAGTAGGCAGCTCCTAAAATAGAAATGATCCAATCTGATTATACTTCTAATAAAATTTTTTACCTATATGGAATATAATTTTTTTTAATTTTAATCTTGACTTTGCCAACCTCTATTGTCTCATTCCCAGTATGAAAGTTTTATACCCAGACTCTGCTTTTATCCTCTTACAGATTGAGGGAGCTAAAGCTGGCTCGCTGATTTGAACCACCATCCTCTATCTTCATGCCTGCTTAGATATCCCCTACCTTGGATCGGCTCTCTATACGCGTAGCACTCACCAGCCTCTCATCTTACTTTCCCCATGGGAATGATCTTAAATATAGACATAGGCATTGATGTATGGATAGACCTACAGATACAGACAGATACACTATCAGCTGGCCCCAGCTACGGGTTATGCCCATCTTGCTCTTCCTTTTCTTGTTGCTTCTGCCGTTAAATGCAACCTTCCAAGGGACACTGAATCAAAATACCCATGACCTGATTACTGCAATGTACCTTGAAATGAATTAAATTAAATTGATTTAATTTTGGCCACCCTAAATGAAAACGCTAAAATGTACTTTTCTGAAAAATCCTTTTTTTTTTTTTTTTTAAGAGAGAAAGAGTGAGCATGAGTAGGAAGAAGGGACAGAGAGAGAGGGAGAGAGAGAATCTTAAGCAGGCTCCATGCTCAGCTCAGAGCCCAGTGTAGGGCTCGATCTTAAGACCCTGAGATTATGACCTGAGCTGCAATGAAGAGTTGGGCATTTAACCAACTGAGCCACCCAGGCACCCTGCTGTAAGTTCATCTTGAACTTATTTGAACCTATTTTACCATTCATGAATAAGTCTATTTTTGTAATGATGGTAGCCTAAGATTCATCAAAGATAAGAAAGTGGATAGATTTTTGGATGATTTCTTATTCCTATTCTCTGGCAGTAAACCTTGTCCACGGGCCCTCCTACTAACTTAAGGCGACATCAGTTAAGGCAGCAGGTAACCTCAGCAATCAAAACCTAAGTATGAAACAGTTGAATGCTCTGGAAAGAATAATGATGCCATACTAAGAACCTCTAAAGTTGCCTTCTCTGGAAAGCATTTGATTAAAACTGAATTGCCATTTCCTGAAAGTTTTCCTTTGTACATCTTAACGCTAAAGAAATCACACTGATGTTTCTAAATAGGAAACAATCATTACTAAGGTAATTAGGATCCCGATTGTGATTCTAGTGTGAAAGACAATTGTCTATAGACCGGGTTAAGTAAGACTATTTTTGGGTAGTGAAAGCTATCATTAAAATTCAAGTGCCCTGGAGATCGAAAGCACTGAAGAGTGGTGTGCAGGCTTGTCTCCTTCTAGGAGACACATGTGCATTGGTAGTGAAAAAAAAACTTCTAAAATGATTGCCTTTCGAATCAATAAAATGGAGAATTTTTTTTTTTTTTACCTTAGAGAGAAGCTCCAATATAAATTCTCTGCTGAACTTAGGGGAAAAAAAAAACAACTTATAAACAGGACCTTAATTAATTAACTCAGTAATAATTGGTACTGATGAATGAACGGAGCATTATTGTACTTGATGGCCTTTCTTAAGATAATTAAATGGTGGGGTATCAATACTACCTTCCAAATAAAAGAACAAAATATTTCTCAAAAGATGCTCTTCCAATATTTTCTATTTCTACCGAAGTTGTTATGGTGGTGTTTTTAATAAATATATTTTTATTTTCTGCTAATGAAGTATAATAGGAGTGATAGGTACATTAAAATTATGTCTTGGAAATAAAGTATATAGCACTGAAATTGTGAAGACTCTCATATAATTCTGATTCATATAATTGGTGACAAATGATATGTAACTCATTATTTTTGAGACTTGTAAAAGGACTTCACAAAGCTGCATATTACCTCATAAAGAATAGGTTCCAATCTCATTTATCTAGCCCATAAATAATTAAAATTCTTATTCTTCAAATTGAATTACTTTGACACAAATGCTTACAATTTCCCTTACTGTACCCGTTACCTAAATAATTATACTCAATCAAAATATGTTTTAGACAAAAATGTCTTAAGTGGTTTTTATAAACAATAGTATGTGCTGGCATGGAATTTTTAAAAGGAAAGCAGTATTTCTATTCTCTGGGTATGTTTCTCTTTCTATGGAATTACAGCTAATAAAGACTTTTCAGGAAAAAAGTATTGGAAAAAAAAAAAAAAAAGATTTTCCAGAACAGTTAGTGAGCTCTGTATACTTTTCAACCCCTGTTTATCTAAATTATGCCTTCACTGTCTCCTATGTAATTCTGGGTCAGATTCCTTCCATAGAGGAATATAAAGATAAAAGGGAAACAGAAAGGAAAGAATGACAAGGTATCCATGCATGCACGAGGTATGGAACAATAAATTGTGTCATTTCAGTGATTCTGCATGTGTATTAGATGCTTTTATGTAAGCTTTTAAAACAGGCATTGTGCAATATAAACATTAACGGTAAAATCCATGCTGATAATTTAAATGTTTAAGTTTCCTTTACTTAGAATGACATCGAATTTAAAAGATTAAATTAAAGCAAATAAAAAAAAACAGACAAGTTGAGAGAGATTATTGAAAAATATAAAAGCTTTATATTTTAGTAAACCTTTAACGGAATTTTTGGGGCAAGGGGCCCATGTTTTCACTTTGCAGTGGGTGCCACAAAATATGTTGCTGGTCATGGGATTAACACCCACGGGAGAAAGGGAAGCAAACAGGATGGGCACAGGGGGAAGGCCAGTAGGGCTCCAACAGCAGCCTCAGCTCAGTCCGCAGGACGCCCTCAAGCAGTCCTGGCCTTCCAGAGTGTTCCTGGCTCGGACCCAAGCTGGGTTTGCCAGTCTTCAAAGGCCGGCATCGGAGCCCTGAGCAGGCAAATGCATGCCTCTGTCCTGCAGGGCAGCTGGGGGCAAAGCAACACAGCTTCCAGGCCAGCAAATGAGTTTGCACCCATGTCAGAGGTCATCACGGTGTGCATCTCTAACTAATTTCGGGTGGTATTGTTTTAATTTTGTGCTACCTGTAGGACAGCCTCCTGACCCTAAATTCCTTGCAATACAGTTTCCACATTGCAAGGGAATAACCATCAGAGAGAAATTAGGAAGGGTCACATCTGGCAGCTTGATATCTCACAGAGTGAGCCTCCTAAATCAACGCTTTTAGATAGAGGACTCTGAAAATCCTTCGGATGTGACATCCTTGCAGTAGATGCTGGAGAAAGAGGCCGAACAATGAACACCTGATTAGGAAAACAATCATTTCGCGTTTGTGTGTTTTGTTTTGCCATGAGGGCTTTTATCCCAAGGTAAGGTGGAGACACATAATCAAAGCTTAACACCACCACTTGCACTGTGCGTCATTGGCATTGCTGGGCCATCGGTCCAATGCAGTAAACAGGACTCAGCCATGTGTGCATTAAGGGATAAAACAACACGAAGCCGCAGTCTGCTGGACACTCAGGCTCGAGGGACTTTCTATTAGGAGGTAGGTGCATGCCAGAGTCAATCTGCCCAGTTTTAAATGAATGTTTTAAAATATTTTTTTTTAATGAAGCAAAGAACACTCTAAGAACATATGTAATTTACAAACAGCTATTCAAATACTTTCCATTTCTCTCAGTTTGATACATTAAGGCTGGTTTACTTTCCACTGTTTTCCATTACAACTTGATTTTTGCAAGTGAGGCAGGCACGGTGGTTAATGGCTGAGAAGCTCAGCAGTACTGAACCCCAGAGTGGGAAGGAGGAACCTGCAGATTCTGATGAGCTCCTGGGAGCATGATGCCTCCTTCCCACAGCCTTTGGCCAAACCCCGCGTAGAATCCTGTACGTGTGTGTCTGTCTGGGCCTCTTCTTGTCCCATCTTCAGGGCAGGCTTCACAGGTGCACAACCCATGCAGTGACACTGGGCCCTACACCTACAAGAGCCCTAGACGCAGGTTAATACTTTGCCGTCACGGTCTTGAAATCCTAATAATTTTTCAACAAGAGGCTTGTACTTTCATTTTGTGTGGCTTCTCCTGACCATTTTCCAAAATCTCTGATAACGTCAGAGTATTGAGAGACCAATGTCAGACAAGTTTTGACATCTGGAGGCAAACTGGCAGCCTCTTAAAAATAATAAAATGCTCTCTACATGAAAAAGTGGAGCTGTTCTAGAAGGGCAAGGGCACAATCAGACCCATTTGGTCCTTGCTGCCATGAGCCCCTAAATGAAGTCTGCAGAATCTTCACAATCTGTCAAACACAGGTTAGAAACCATTGCCTTAGGATTTATCCTAATGACAACAGAAAAAATAAATAACTAATTGTTAGTCCACTAATCTAGCAACTAAAATTTGCCCATGCTTCCTTAAATAAGCTGTTTGTTTTGGGGAGGGTTTTTTTTTTTTTTTTTTTCATTTTCTAACTGGTGGTTTTTTGGTCTCTTCTTTCCAGAGATAGCAAATGGAAGATACTTAAAGTATTTAGATGACTTATGAGAGCCACCAGTTACTGGGTGCCTTCCCTCTGCCATCCCCCATGCTCATCTCCTCTTCTCACAACGCTGAAGCTCAAAGAGGTGTCGGTGTTCTTCAACCACAAGATTACAACAGCTAAAAAGTGGTAAAGATGGGATTTTAACCCAAGATGATCGGACTCCAAAATCCTTGAATTAAACATCAATAAAATACTGGAATTTATCATCTGTTTGAACATGCTTAAAACCTCTCTTTGTTTAGTGAACATCTGTAGTAAAACTAATTATGATTAGAAAGACATCATTGCACTGAGTGAGTAGAAATGGGAGTCGTTTAAAATGTGTAGGGCTATGAGAGAAGTCATTAGAAAAGAAAAGTGAGTGTCACGGATGTAATTCTAAAATCTAACTCATATACTTGGGCTTTTGAAAGCAATTCTTACTCGCTTGTGAGAGGGGAGAAACACGTTAAGTAAATATCTTTAGAAATTTGGTCTGGGTCCAATGTTTGTTGGTTTGCATGAGCCGAGTAGAACAGAAAAAGAGATTAGAAAGAAATAAAAGGATATTAAAATGTCAGTGATGAAAATACATGAGGCAATTGCACAACTGGACTCTTTATATAATGTGGAAGAGGAAATTTGCATGTGAAAACTGACTTTTCAGAGATATATAAATATTTTCTTCTGAAAACTCCATCACCAAAAATAACTCTTCCTACAGAAATCATTATGCTTCTGGGAATTGGGCAAGTCACATCACTTAGAATTCATTTCCCTGGGTTCTTTCACAAGAAAGTAATCAATTCAGTTCAAGAAAACAAACTATCTTATGGTTGGCACCATCTGCACGATCAAATGAGTCACTGAAGATTAGCAGTCCTGCCTCCTTTGTAAAATATATATATATTTATATTATACATATATAAAAAAGAATTATGCAGCAGGATTAAATGGACAAATTATATAAACATATTGTATAAAAGAGGAGAAAAGAAATAATGAATAACCACTTGTTTTACTAATGCAAATGAGAAAGGCAATATAACAAAATTTTTTGCCAAATAAATTGGCAAAGTTTTTGTTTGCCTTTTGTTTGTTTTTGAAAATACCCAAAGATGAGAAGGTACAATGAAAAATTTATTTTCATACAGAATTTGTAGAAGTAAAATTTAATCTCTTATAAAAGCAATTTGCAATGAGTATTAAAATGTTATAAAAATGCTTAATTCCTTTGAATCAATATTTCTATTCCTAGGAATTTATCTTTAGAAAATAATAAGAAATAAAACATTAAAGAAAAATCATCATAATTTATGATGTCACTCTTATTAGGGAAAATCTGGAAGAAAATCAAATCCTGTTTTTAGAGAATGTCTTTAAGAAATTATGACACACACACACACAGAAATTATGACACAAAAATAACAGTTACATAGTCATTAAAAATTATCTTCACAAGGAGTTTTTGACATACAAACTTACCTTACAATGTAAATCGTAAAAAAGTCATCAGTTATAGATATATTCTGATCTCAAACATATACCTGAAAATATGTACAGGTCTAAATGTATAATTAATCTACTGAAGAGTACATATATAAATTTTAGCAGATTCATAAATTGAATATATTATAGTGAAAATGAATGACGTATAGTCACAGATATCACATTGATAAAATTTATGAACATAAAGTTGAGAGAAAAAAGCAAGTCCAGAAAGATATAGTATGGTTTCATTTATATAAAGTTCAAAATGATGCAAAGCCAAACAATCTTTGCTAAGATACCTGTTCACAGGTGTGAATGGGGATTGGGAAATGGCACCGTAAGACACAATGCAATGAGAGCATAGTATTTAAGATAGCGTTATTTACCTAGGAACAGAGGAGATAAGATCTGGAAAGGCCTAGGGAATTTCAAAGTTATTGGTCATTTTCTCACTCTCAAGCACAGTTTGGATATGTGAATATCCAATATGTTTTTCACGCATTGCATAAAGTATCTTCAAAATTGACAATAAAAGTTATCTAAGACTAAAAGGAAATATGGCAAGTGGCTTATAAATGTTCTCAAGTGTTTTGATTAAGAATGACATCTTTTCTTCCCTAGAATTCAAATATGATTCAACTTTGTTGTTATATTTATGGTCAGGGAAACATCTGCAAATTAAATCTAGAAGCAATTAACCAAAAACTTTGGCCTTTGGAAATGGCCTGGTACTGGAATGTTTTCTCAAGGAGAAATGTAATATAACTATTCCTAGTAGTCTTCAAGTGGGTGAGTGAAACAAGATACATTGTAGGGTTTTATTTGTTTATTTTGCAAATCACAATACTTATCACAAAAGATTACTGAAAGGACCAGATGAGAGACATAGCGTGCAAGCACATTTTGCAAGGGCACAGAGTATGATATAAATATTAGTTGTTCCCATCACTCTTATTTTTTGTCTACTGAAGAAAGAATTAGGAAGACTAAACTTAAAGTTGAATAGAAAAAATTTAGGAAGACTTCCCCAAGTATTGAGAGACCATGTAACAAAAGATAATACATAATCCCCTCCCTAGAAAATGGCCTAAATTCTCATATAGTCATTTGGACCTTACAATTTTATGCAATCTGCTATCATAGAATAAATAATTATATAGCTATACGTATCTGTATATATCTATAGATAGTCCCACCTCTTTTAACAACAGTGCATGTCTGGAAAGCAGATGTTAGAGTGTGTACTTTGGGTGATCCAGACAGTACACATATTTGGAAAGATAATCACCCTTTTAAAATATTTATTTAGTAGCCCTGAGTCTTTCTCTTTGTAATTTCTCATTCTAGAACCCAGGTTTTGGAGAACTGGTCACTTTATCCTAGCTGTTCTCTGCAAGGAACATCAGGATCTTCCCATCTTGTCCGTACCCAAGATGTGATTGGAGTAGGACTGTGATAGAGGTATCTGACATAAGATAGAGATATTTCATTTACAGAATAGAAATTCTTGACAAAAAAGGCGATAGTTAATATTGCATGTCTTAATATAGTAAAGAACTTTCTCTGACAATTGAGTTTTCACTGATGTAATAGTCTTCATCAAATATAAAATCAAATTAAATTACTTTGAATACATCAGCAATGTGCTTAGAGGATAAGGAGCATGACAAGACTTTATATGATAAGTCGACAAAAGATATTTTTGTTAATGTCTGAAAGTTTCTATTATAATCTAATTCTTGTGAGCTGTTATTTTGTAAGTTTTCTTTTAAGTCTTTGAAAACTTGAGCCATGACTAACTCTGCATTGGAGAAAAACAGGTGTACATCACAGGAAATTGTGGCAGGATCCCAGTCTTTATTATCACATCATTATCGTTGCTGTCATTTTCCTATAATAGGCACATTGTGATAATTTGTTTTAATATACAAAAAGTTGACTAGCAATAGTACTAGGAATTTTTCCTCGTTTTAGCTTTCTTTTTAAAAAAGATTTTATTTTTTCATGAGAGACAGATAGAGAGAGAGAGAGAGAGAGGCAGAGACACAGGCAGAGGGAGAAGCAGGCTCCCTGCAAGGGACCCTGGGGTCCCAGGACCCCGGGGTCACGCCCTGAGCCGAAGGCTCAACCACTGAGCCACCCAGGCTTGCTTCTTTTTTGATTTTTATTTTAATTATTGCTTAGGGGAATTCTGTTTTCTCAAACATAAAATTTAAGTCTCAGATCGCACTTTATAATGGGATCGATATTTGGCAATAGTTCAGACCAGAAGATATTAACCTTCTTTCTTCACACACCTGTAACAAAGAACAAAAAGCTAGGGAAGCTTCTGGAAATACGGCCTGCTGACTCCTCCAGGCTGCAACTTTAGACAAAAAGGTAAAATTGTATTTTCTCAAATCTTTCATTGTTGATGCCCATCCCAGCCTTCCTTCTAGAAAATTATTCTGTCCTACACTTCTGAGGAGCACACTTACCCCTCAGCCACGATGGGAGACACATTTGGCCCCATAATAAATAGTAATAAAGATAATCCATTGTCTTAGTGGTGATTCCTCAGGTTCCTTCTTTCAAGATTCAGAATTAAAAGACGCAGCCAATAGTTGACCAGTGTTTGGAGCTCATGATATAAAATAAATTTGGGACAGAAGCTGCCACATTTGGACATAGGGAAGACAAGTCACTCCAAGAAGCAGATAAACAGAGGATAAAAGATAGAGACAAGACCAGAAGAGATCTAGATGTGTGGAAGGTAGTGTGGCCGCTGAAAACTGGAGGAAGAAGCTGTGATTCCTACGAGACCTCTCAGCTCAAAGTTCACTTGCACTTCATTTCCTCCCCCTGAATGCTTGTGTTTACCTGTTACATCCTTTAATAAATCTCTTCTCTTAAACTCACTAGAGAGCTTGAACCACAACCGTAAAACCCAGATTAGTATGGGATAGATGACTTAGTTCACAGATAAAGAGAGTAATTTGTCTTAGTCCCTAATTTCACCACCTTTCAGTTTCATTTCTTACTCTGGAAATTACGCATCGTGTATTACTTTCATATCCTTACGTCCATAACCAGGTACCCCATACAAAGACTTTGCTTGGATATCGAAGTCGGCTGAAAGCCTGGTTCATAAAATTGTTCCTTTGATAAACCAAATCAAATTTTAAAGTGCATTTACAAACAATACACAGAATTTATGGTTTATAGAAACACATGTAGGAGCGATTTTAGAGAAACTTTACAGGTGTACTGGCTCGTGTATCAATTTGATTATTTGAAGCCATTTTGCTCTGAAAGGTTCAAATGAAGCTTTGTCACATGGGAAAAGACGGAGTCCACAGCTCTTGCTCAGTGCTTTAGGAGAGTGTTGAAAGCTAAACAATACGGATAAGGACTACTAGAAGTCACTATAGTATGTTCCAGTCTATTGAATTTGCTGCTTTCCACCAGGAAGGAGATAGCGAATTTAATTTCATGCCCTTGCTGAAGTCACTTCATTTCTCTGTGTCTCAGTTTTCTAATCAATAAAATAAGAATAGTAATAATAACAATTCATCAGTACCATAGGGTTGTTAGGATTAAATGAGATTACCACACGAAAGGCATTAAATAGGCCTACTGCATTTAGGACCCTGGCTGGGACATATAAAAGCATTCAGTATATATTAATTACACTTTTCACTAGATTAAATAACATGTTATGCAGTGTGTCTGGAAAGAGGTTATTTTTAACACCTTTTTGAGATGCAATTTATATAACACGCCCATTCAATGTGTACGATTTAATGGCTTTTAACATAGCCCCAGAATTGGGCAACCATCACACGATCAATTTTAGGACATTTTCATCACCTCAAGAAACATTGTACACTTTGGCTATTATCCCCCCATCCTTCATCAACCCCAGGTCTAAGCACAGAGTCAATATCTTGTCTCTGTCTAGCTGCCTATTGTGAACATGAGACATGAAGGCTAGGCAAGAAATGCATAGAGAAAATTAAATTTTCACCTCAGTATAATATTTATCTCAGTGAATCTAGAAATAGTGAACCGTAAGGGATGAGAATTCTTACATTAGAGCATAGACTAGTCTGTTGTTTCTGTTTTTGTTTTTCCCCTTAGAATCCTCTCTCTTGGCATAAAGAGAGCAACGAGCATCAGGGACTTGAGCAGCCCAGGGTGCCATGCATAGCATGCAATTGCCATGTTGACCCATATCCCACATACAACAAGTAATGTGACAATTAGGTCCTCAGTTTGTTTAAGGCCAAGCTCAGTCCTCTGTGCACAGTGCAAAAAAGAAAACAAATAAAAAAGTAGAAAGCTCCTTTCTAAGAAAAATGTTCAGGAAACCCAGTCACTGAGATCAACTGCAAAGATGGATTTTATGAATGGTTTACAAGGAAAACATGTAAAATGGTAAAATCAGTTCAAATGTAACATTTGTATAATTCCTATTCCAAGCCCATGCAGATGGGCAATTCACTATGCAAGTAATTTTCATGGCTAAGATAACAAACCATCGTGTTTTCCTTGGACAAACTACCATGAGCAATAACAGTCTTGATCGGTTATATTTCACAAAGTTTCCAGCACAGCAATATTGCCTACAGTGCAAAGAATCGAAAATCTGGAAATAATGTTCTGATTCTTCTTAAGACAGCTTCCTTGGTGTCTTACACCTCTCAAATTCGCAGGCAGGATTATGACACCCTCCCACTCGGTGATTTCAAAACTATATTTAGTTGATTCTTGTATATGAGTGATATTTAGGTAACAGGATTCTCTGCAGCTATGTATGTCTTTAGATGTTTTCTAACTTGATAAGAAGAACTAAACCTCACATGCAAAGCCAAGCTGTGAGTAGAATATTCTAACCATTCAGAAAAAGAAGAGCAGCATAGGCTACAGAAATTAGGATTTCTTACGTCTTTTGCTGACCAACAGAATCTATATATCTAAATGACATGGTTTTGGTTTTTCCGTTGCTTCCTAGATTTCTATAGCTAATCTGTATGGCAGTTTTGCAGCCTATTAAGTCTGCCGTTTTTTTCTAAAAGATTTATTTACTTGAGAGAGAGTGAGTGAGAGAAACAGAGATCACAAGCCAGGAGAGGGGCAGAAGGGGAAGGAGAGGGAGGAGCAGCCTCCCCATGAGCAGAGAGCCAGAGTCGAGGCTCAATCCCCGGGCCCCAGGATCATGACCCAAGCTGAAGGCAGACGCTTAACCAGCTGAGCCCCCCAGGTGCCCCTTAGGTCTGCCATTTGATTCAACAAATTTCTGTCCTTGTCCCCAAATTCCAACCAATTCCACCACTGGGTGTGTGGTTTTCAAGTGTATCCAACTGCAATGATAACTTCTATAATAAGGTAGAACGGAATATTTTCCAAGACCTTGTACAATTTGTACATTAATATAAATTGTGAGAAGACCTAGGAGGCTCAGTTTTGTTTTACAGATCTTTCTTCATTATATGGCGAATTATCTATAAAATTGTCAGAAAGAAGTATTACACGGAATTTGTTCAACTACTATGATATATACGTATTTATTGTGTCTACCGATTACTTATATTTGCTCTTGACATCATGTTACATGAAAATGTGTAAAGTAAATATAAAACATCATTCCTCACCATAAGACAGTCACTATGCTTAACTGCCAACGTAGGAGTCATGACTTTTTTAAAAAGTTTATTTGTTTATAGGTATATATAGATAGATAGATAGATATAATAATAGATAAATATACTCTTACAGATGATAGATAGATGGTAGATAGATGGTAGATAGATGGTAGATAGATGGATAGATAGATAGATAGATAGATAGATGATTGAAAACTTTGTTGTGGATGATTCAGTCATTCTGTTCATTTCAAATACCAAATACTGCAGCTATTGTTTGTGTGATAATTTGGGCACTGAGCATATTTAAATAGCCCATGTGATTATATCAATTTTTGCTATTTATTAGTGGATCTTTAATTCACCCTGATTATGAAAGTATTGTGATTGAAAAAAAAATATATCTTCACTTGTAATCATCACATTTCTCTATGATTTTAAAAGTGGTCTTTTTATTTGTACCAAGAATATAAACATGGCAAAAATCTCCATGGTTAACTGGTGTTTGTGTTCTCTGAAAATAAAACTCCATTGCTTTTCAATGACAGCATCTCGTGTTTAACCGCCTGAGTAAATGTGATGAGGTCAGTTCTTGCTACAACTGTCACTTCCTGGGCACAGAAAGTAAAACACACCTATCTTAACCATCTGTGATGGGCTATCCTAAATTGTTAGCATTATCCAATTTTACCAATAAACAATCCAGAGAGATAAGTTCTTATCTCACCTTGCTCCTGTGAAAAATAAGAAATTCTGGTTTTACTTTCTTGACAAGGAAACAGACACTGCCACCTGTGCTATCAATAAAATTTTGATGTGGAATGGTGGCACTTTGACAAAAAAAAATGTCAAAATACATTGCAAGTAAATTCAAAATTCAATTGCAAAGTGCTCTATATTCTTTTTTTTTTTTAAGATTCTATTTATTTATTCATGATAGTCACACAGAGAGAGACAGAGAGGCAGAGACACAGGCAGAGGGAGAAGCAGGCTCCATGCACCGGGAGCCCGACGTGGGATTCGATCCCAGGTCTCCAGGATCGCGCCCCGGGCCAAAAGCAGGCGCCAAACCTCTGCACCGCCCAGGGATCCCTAAAGTGCTCTATATTCTTAAGCACTCAGCGATGCAACCACTTTAGGCATCTGATACTTTGCATCTCCATTGAGTCCATATGAGGGTTTTTCAACCTCAGCACTATTAACACATTGGCAAGCTAGATCTTGGTTGTGGGAGGCTGTCCTGTGTATCCTGTGTAGGATATTTGGCAGCAAACGTGGCCTCTCCCCCACTAAATGCCAATAAGATTCCTTTGAGTTGTGCAATTTTTCCACATCCCCCACATCTTTAGTACTGTTAGTCTTTTTAAATGTTAGCATTTCCCTGATTATCTTTTTCCACTATTCTACTTAATTTTGTATCTATATCACATATTTTTCAATCTTTCCATGCTTCCTAAACTTTAGGTGTAATTATTGAATTAACATTAATTAGCATTTAGTTTACAAATTAACATTTATTGAATTGGGTTTGGATATTTTAAAATATGACAATCTATTGTTACACTATTATTATACTATAACAATCTGTATTTTTACCTTGCTAGTTTGGTCCACTTACATTATTGGTGATTTTTTACTTCTTAATTATTAAATTACATAGACTTTGAGTACTCTACTCCAACATTATTTTTCCAATAAGCCCTGTCATGTGTGTGTGTGTGAATCTGTGTTGGACTTTATTTAAATGGAATCATATAGATGTACAATTTTTTAGTTTGGTAAAAGACATGTAACATGAAATTTACTTTAATCATGCCCTGTCATTTTACATGAAAAATTTTTGCAAAACATCAAGTTTATCATCATGTTATTTCAAAAATGTTTATTCCTTTTTCACAGACTCATCCACAGGTTGGAGGATATGTCATCTTTCCTCCATTGATTTAGTTGTCCTGTATGCTTCTATCTTAAAATATTTTCTTGCAAACAACTTATAACTGGATTTTAATTTTATACAATTAATATGATATATTCTACATGTATTAAGGTTATTGATAAAATTGTACTTCTTTTATATTTTCTGCATATCACAGTTTCACTGTTTCTTTTATTCCTTTTTACCATGTTAAATGAATAATATTTTGCATTATGCCTCTGTATCTTTCTATACTTTGGATGCTATGAATGTATTTCTCTGTGGTTTCTCCCAACTTTTTAAAACCTGGAAAGGATATTTTTTTAAACTTCACTCTTAGTTATAAATATTTATTTCTAAAACTTTTGAAGTTATTTATTTTTTTTCTAATGTCCTTTTCAAAGACAATGTGAATCTTCACAAGTTTAAACTATTACATAACTCCACCCTATTCAGTCTTTTTATGGTTGCCTAAAGTCTTAATTTTACTTATTTTTATACACAAATAATATTGTTCCTTTTTATAATGTATTCATTATATATTTCATATTTCATAATATATTCAACTGAACGCACCATCATGTTATACCCATTAGTTGTTTTTTTCCTTCCTGTTTCTTATAACTCATTCCTTCCCTCTGTTTTTTTTTTCCTCCTTACAATAATGTCCTGTTATATGTCGATTATATCTCAGTTTTAAAAAAAGAAATTTGGTAAGATCCTCAGCCCCTGTGGAACTTGTAGACAAAGAAACAAATAATTACACACACACACACACTTTCCCTCCTGTTTGATTTGTCTAATAGTGGCACTTGTCTTATCTGATAAGTATATGCCTGTATATAATCAGAAGTCTATACTAAGACATCACAAGCACTCAGATCCATCTGAGTCTCTTGGAGTGCTATTTAGCAAGTACTAAGTATGGTAAGATTTTACAAAAAGTAAAAAGCATCAAATGAAATATATCTACCTGAGGAAACTCCCAGAACCCCTCCCTGCCTGTTTTACTTGCTCGTTTCCAACTAAAAAAAAAAAAAAAAAAAAAAAAAAAAAATCCTTTAATAATTTTTTATGGTGATCTCTGTATGGTAAATTCTCTTAATCTTTGAAATATCTAAAATATGTTAATTTTTTACTATTAAATGCTAATTTTGATAAGTACAATTTCTGTTTTCATCAGCACTTTGTAGATATATCTGCTGTTATCCAACATATGTTGTTGCTGATGAGAAGTCTGCCAATATCCTACTTGCCATTCCTTAGTAGGAAATGACTGTGGTAAGTTTTAAGATTGTCTTTTTATCCCTGATGTTTGCAGTTTCGCTCAAATGTATCAAAAATTGGGCTTATTTGTTTTCATTGCTTGGTTGTTGGCATGCGCTTTCACCTAAAAACTCAGGTTTTTTTTCAACTCTGAAAAAAAGTTCAACTACCTCCTACCTGTAACCTCCCTGCTATTTTTTCTATATTCTTTCCCAGCAACTCTCATTCATTGTATGTTGGGGGTCTCAATCTTAGCCTCAGAGTCTCTTAATTTCTATGTAAATAAGTACACATTTACACACATACATCTCTTTATGCCTTGGAGAGAAAGCCATAATATTACCTTCAAATTTATTAATTATCTCGTATCAACTGTTGTATTAAACTTTATAAGTCTATGGAGTTTCAACTGTCCAAATATATTTATGTTCAATATTTTATTAGCATTTTTTGGTTTCATTTCTGAATTTTTGGCTGATAAATTCATGTTTTTTTTACAATTTATATTACTGTGTTTAAATATGTTGAGAATCCTGATTATACTTGCATTCAATTATTTTGCAAATTTTAACCTAAAGTCATTTGAAAATGGAATGAATCATCTTTATTATTGATTTTTTTGCTCACTATCTTTCTTAACAGTATTTTCTTCATAAGATTTGTAAGAATTGATCATTTTGAACTTGAGTCATTTGCTGATCCCCGAGGCTGTGTCTCAGTGGACAGAAAATTCTTTGAGCTGCCCCTTTGAGAGAAGGCAACACTTAACAACAGTAATTCAGGTGCATTATCTCTACCCCCCTTCTCTAATGAAGACACTAAACATTTTTTATAGCCATGGTCGCCATAGGTACTAAATGACTAGTAGTTGGTCTGCAGGTTTATTCCTGGTCACTTTTTTATATTGTTGTTCAACTTCTGCTCCATACAGAAGTTCATTTGTTTGTTTGTTTGTTTCTAGGTTTAAGCTTTTGGCTTTCCCCTTTTAATTATTTTTTTTTCTCATGCTTAACACTGACCAGAGAATGTACTGGTTCTATTTTGTTAGCATCCTCTCTTCTCAGGTTGATTATCCGCCCTTCTCTGTCCCCATACTTCCAAAGGCTGAATCTTACACAATCTGTTACCCAGGATCCTTGGATTTTTTTCAAGACAGACACGAGAACGAGATCAGAAAGCAAAACAGAAAGAATCTATATCTTCCTTGCCCCCACTCAGCTCTGAACCATACTCCTATCAGAGGCTGTGTCCCTCCATAACTAGGCCTCCATCCACTTGCGTCCTGAGGTTCTTCCTCAAAGACTTTAGTTTCACATAACTTCTTCCTCTCCTTCCTTTAGGGTTAGGGCTGATAATAACTTCCCCTGCCTAAATTTCCATAAATAATTCCTTAATTTCAATCTCGTGTTGTGAATCTCTCTAAATTGGATTCTGCTCCCTGAAAGGACTGACATACGAAGGGTGTGACAACGTCCTCAGATCATATTCCATAGTGACAGGAAGCCCCTTGATGTCACCCTTAACCTCCTCTGAAGAGTTTTAACACATTACCGTATTTGCTAGTTTATGAAGATACGTTTGTTTCATAAGCTCAGCAGCACTTTACAAATATTTCAGCACTTGAGGGCACCAGCATGGATACATATCTCTTTCTGTAACAACAGCATCAGTAGTTCTGAGAACCAGAAACAAGCTCAGTTTGATTTGGCCCGTTTGACTAGATTTGGCACCTTCACATATACATTCCCTATCAAATTTCGAATACAGTCCCAAAGGAGGTGCATTTGAATTACTGCCAATCTGCTCTTCTAATAACTACTGCTATTCTTTTGGTTAAGATGTCTGAAAATCTGGGCATACTCTAAATTAGCTTTACATGGAGTAAAGGATTAGGAAATTAAATGCCCAACAGACTCCTTACAAGAATTTCACCTTCTGAGATGTTCCAGGAGTTTCCCTAACAAAATTGAAGAGTGTCAACATTTACCTCATGAAACAAATGTTCTATTTCTTAAAGCATGTTATATACTCTCCTGTTTGACACATTCATCAAATCCCATAAGGACATTGACAGCAAACAAAATTATAATGGCATCTTGTCATTTCACACCCATCACAAAATCAGAAACTGGCAGGAGGACAAAAAGATCTTTCCCAGGGTGCGTGGGTGATAATCAGCATGTCTAAAGATATCCCAGTTCTTGAGAGGTAACTCCTTGATTATACACATCCGCATTCACGTGACACATATGTGTGTTCACACATTGTTTTGAATATCTAATTGTTCATCTTTGGTTCATTCTTATGTGAATTTTTCCATATGGAAATAAGTCTATTTAGGATTTAGCACGGGAAATAAAAAATTGCAAGGAAAACAGACAATAGTTTCTCGCCAAGGGGAAATAGATATCTTACTTAAGCACGAAAATGTTCTTTTTCGATGTAACATCAGATAACAAATAGGAAAGGGGCTATGAAATATATTCAAGTACCAGCCCTTGTTCAATTAGATCCAATCAATTTACATTGAGTCCATATCTATGTCTATATGTTGACCTAGGTCATGGATATTCAAAGACAAGCAAATTCTAGTTCTACCCCTAAGCAGTTTATAATTTGATGTATAGACTTCAAACTCTTATAGGTTGTACGATGCTACTTGAAAATAAGTGGATATAATTCATTCTAATTAGAGACTTTAAGTAAGTTTCACATAAAAATTGACAGTGGTGAACGGTTTAAGGTGTAAAGTTATGTCAGTCGTAGAAAATGTCAGACCAAACATCGGTCAATTGAATTCTAGAGACTAAGTATGACTAGGCCAAGTTCCATCTTTGTTGTGAATCCCTCTGAACTGTTTCCTGCTTCCTGACAGGACTGACACAGAGTGTGTGACAACACTGTATAGTACAACTAAGGACATAGGGGCGAATGGGACATCATGTGTCCTGGGAATGAGGCATAAAAGTTAATTTGTATTTCAGCATAATATAGTGATTAAGTGCAGGCACACTAGATTCAGACCGATGTGGGTACCGACATTGGTTCTTCCACTTCCTATAAATGTAGTGTGAATCCCACACCCTGATTTCTGTATCTGAAAATGAGAAACATAATACAACACAACCTATAAGGCTACAATGAACACGGAATGGAATAATGTATGAAATGTGGTTAGCACAAGACCTAGTATACATATAAAACGGCACATTCAATAATGTTTGCATGGCTTGGGTGGATTTTGAGTCATAGAGTTGGATAACAAGTTGCAAAGTTAGAGTGGAGTCAGACTGGGAAATCTTAAAAGATCTCAGAATGATCATCTGCACATGCACCCAAATTCAGTCCTAGAATATTATATTGAATATAATCCCATAAATAGTCAAAGATTTTATGCTTGGAGAATTCAGTATCTTAATAATCTTCCCAATAGATATTAAGCTTCAAGAGAGAATATTTTTATCTCTGTGCTACTGCATAACTGGTTACTTTAATTCTGGAATAAATCAATGAGTTTCCCAAAAAGAGACCTTTTAACTAAAGAAAGCATCTTATGTATGGAATAAGTAGATAGTAGAATAACAAACATTCTCTTATGCTTAAAAAGAGTAGAGGTTAAACTGATTAGCTTATAGAGGTTCAAAGAATGTTTGTAGCCACTTTTCCTGGAATTGTAAGTTGCATGTGGTGCAAGGAATTTAAGGGGTGAGGTATAGGAGAGGAGGCTTTTCACTTGCTAATGGGAACACATGCAATATGCAAGCCATGATGTGGTAGGAAGACTCTGGAAGCTAGAAGGCAGAAACACCTTCCTTTATGAGCATGGGACTTTGAGCTCTACACTTAATCTCTCTGGGCTTCAGCTTCCCCTTGGGCAAAATGATCTAGTTGACTTGCAAAGCTGACATTTGATGATTTTCTGCTCCTCCTCCCTCCACAGATTCTCTTCTACCAAGATTTTAGAGAATTCTGGACCTCCATAGTGGCATGTATTTTCTATACAGCCTTGTTGTCGACGTTTGCCTTGCTACCAACAGAAACAATTGGGACTGTTTGAATATTCCATCCTTCTCCACCCTCTCCTCTGAGCATACCTCAACTCTGAGGGACCATGGCTGGCCAATTTTGTTGTAACAACTGAGCACTTTTTGCCATATTTTCCTGGCTCCTGTGGGGACAAAGATTTCAGTTTCTTTTGAAGCATTAGGTGGGACTCATAAGATGTGTAATTCTATGCCAAATGGTTAGTTCATCATCATTTAAAATAGAGCATTAGGGCAGCCCTGGTGGCTCGGCAGTTTAGCACCGTCTTCAGCCCAGGGCGATCCTGGAGACCCGGGATCGAGTCCCACGTCAGGCTCCCTGCATGGAGCCTGCTTCTCCCTCTGCCTGTGTCTCTGCCTCTCTCTCTCTCTCTCTCTCTCTCTCTCTCTCTCTCTCTCTGTGTCTCTCATGAATAAATAAATAAAATCTTTAAAAAAATAATAATAAAATAAAATAATAAAATAAAATAAAATAAAATAAAATAAATAAATAAAATAATAAATAATAAAATAAAGGATTAAAGGGCACTCGTGTGGCCCAGTCAGTGAAGTGTCTGCCTTCTGCTCAGGTCATGACCCCAGGGTCCTGGGATAGAGTCCAACATCAGGCTCCTTGATCAGCAGGGAGTCTACTTCTCCTTCTGTCCCTCCCCTCTGTTCTGTCTCTTTCTCTCTCAAATAAATAAAATCTCCAATAAAATGAAGCATTAACAATTTTCGAGTCTTAATGATTCAAAAAAACACTATACTGATAAATTTTAGCTATTCAAGTAAAACCTTAGTAGAACATTATGCTATGGACAGTTTATCTCTTTTACTTATTTATTCATGAAAGAGGCAGAGACACAGGCAGAGGGAGAAGCAGTTTCTGCAGGCTGCCCCCTGAGCAGACAGCCTGAAGCGGGACTTGATCCCAGGACTCTGGGATCACAACCTGGGCCAAAGGCAGACGCTCAACCACTGAGCCACCCAGGTGCCCCAATTTATCTCTTTTTAAATAGATCTCCTTATTTTTACTGGGATAATTAATTTTGTTTTTCTAAAAGGAAGTTAACAAAGGCTTCACATGAATCCAGTAAAGTTTACCATAACTTCTCCTTATTTCTGATTGAAATACCACTAATTTAAGTAACTTATGTTAGAAGGACTTTGAAAATTATCTGGGTATAATTGAAAGAGAGCTGAAGATAGCATATATAGCATAAAAGATACTTTATGCAAAGAAATAAAATCTTAATAAAATAAAATTTCTCCACTCCAAATGTTATCCTTGTTCTCTTACTAAATTCCATATCTTAATATTCCAAACCTAAAAGGACATCTGTACTTACAAATGTGCTGGAAAATATGACTTGGAGTTGAATTATATATAATGTAAATATTTTTGTATTAACTTGATCACTCCATTAATTATTAATTCTTTGTTCTGGAGAATGCATGCTCCCTGACCTCACAGGGGAATGTGCCTCATTTTTCACATTCTGTGACCCAACTAGGTTAAAACTAATTCCTGTATACATAAGCTTTGTACAGGAAATGAATAATTTTGGTTTCATCTCTGTAGTAGGAGTTAGTCAGATATTGGCATTGAAACACAGTATGTCATCAGTATTTAAACTGTACAAGATTTCTGAGTACAAATAGCAAACTTCTATAACAGAATATCAGATCAAAGCAAGCAAATTCCAGCTTAATCCAATTTAATTACTATATATTTTTTATTGTAAAGTGTTAATCCATCAAAAACTATTTATTAAGGGCATTTGGTTGGCTCAGTTGGTGGGACATGTGACTCTTGATCTCAGGGTCATGAGTTTAAGCCCCATGTTGGGCCTAGAGTTTACTTAAGAAAAATATTTACTAGACTCTAACTATAGGCACAGCTCAAATTAGCTACTAGGCAGGATGGGATGCAAGAATGAAGTAGAGAATAAAATTACTGGGGTACTAATCCTAAATTTTCAAATAGTTATTTGAGTATAAAATTTCTATAAGTGTAGAAATGGCCCATTATATGGTGATTAAGAGTATGCCAAGTTTATAAAGCTGCTTATTACCTGCGGTTCTGGACAGATTACTAAACTTTATTTCTCAATTTCTTCATCTGTAAAGTGAGAGGAATAATATAACACCTACACCTTAGGTCTTTGGAAGAATTAAATGAGGCAATCAGCGTAAAACACTTAGAAACATAGCAGCCATTCAACAAATACTTGTTCTTACCTATTCTGTGTGTTTGCTTCAACACTCAAGCTATGAAAAGGTACATAGCTCTATAAATGTATTTATTGTTCCATAAATAGTGAAGAAGAAATCATCAGAAAAGATACTAAGAGGAAAAGAAAAATAAAGATCAAGAAGAAAAGGAGAGATATTAAAAATTCTAAACATCTTGGGCCCTCTTTCAAGTAATTTATGTCCTGGCTAAGGTAAGGATGATACCCTATTAGGATCAATTAAGATATAGTCAAGTAATACATAATGATACTCACTCTAAATATAAGCAATTTCAGAGAAAGGAAAAAACAAAATGAGCCAGAATTGTCAGAGAAGGCTTCTCGAAGAAACTGACCCTGGTCCTGTGATTTCCAGGTATCGGTGGCAAAATAGTATTTGCTTCTCTAAATCTTCCATTTCTCCTGAAATACAAAACCAAAAGAAACTGAATTATATCACACAACCATTTTAACTCGGTTAAGCTATCTAAAGATTATTTTTCTTATTTGCAAATTGAAGTATTCCATTTGTCAGATGACGAAGAACAAGAAATAGCAAAGAAATTCGCAGCTGAAAAAGACAAATGATAAATTACCCTCTCATCATTTGCATCCTGTGTGGAGAGGGAATGTGAAATTTAAGTCATTTCTTTTGGGAGAGACTTGTTTTGGATGCTCCCCCCATCACTTCCCCCCGGCCCTGTAAAATGTTGGGATTGTAGGTCACAGAAAGAAGTGGGTTTTCTAGTTGAATTTTTTAATGTTCCTCATGAATGTAAATTTGTACAACTTAACTGACTTTTCTTGGTATAAACTCTTGTCATGTGTATAAAAATAAAAAAGATCCTAAACAAAAAGAAAGATAGAGAGAAAGATGTGAGTTCTGGTTTTCCCAGAATTATGACAAATTCTAGGGTTGGATCCTTTGTGCATCTGTGTGACGATAATTCTGCACCAGAATTTTCAGTTTGAAAAAGTAATGACTTCAAGTTGAAGGCAAGAAACACCCAGAGAAGCTCTTGGTGACCGCCAGATATGAACCCATGGTTTTATTTTAATATTTTCGTTTTTATCAAACATGCATGTATTAACTATTTTTCTTTTATATTTTATTTATTTATTTATTTATTTATTTATTTATTTATTTATTTATTTATAAAGATTTTATTTATTTATTCATGAGAGACACAAAGAGAGAGAGAGGCAGAGACACAGGCAGAGGGAGAAGTAGTTTCCACACAGGGAGCCTGACGTGGGATTTGATCCTGGGTCTCCAGGATCATGCCCTGGGTTGAAGGCAGGGCTAACCCGCTGGGACACCGGGAATGCCCTTTTTTCCCTCTTTTAAATTTTATTACTGTTAACTAAGTCTTTTCTGTCCAATCTCTCCTTGTTCTGGGACCTGCCCCCGCCTAAGCACATCCATTTGGTTATAGGAGTGATTCTTGGCAGTCTTGTTGCAACAGCATGATCCTGCATCCTGGGTTCAGATGATGACAGAGCCAATGATTAAGGACAGGCATCCAGCTCCTTCCTAGGAATTTGAAATTTCTCTTTTAAGATCTGTCACCTGACCTATAATACATTAACACCTTAGCTGTACTCGTCATGTTTTTCACCATGTGAACTTGAGACTTACAAGACTGGGAAGAAGAAGGTCGAAGTAAATACAAGAGCAAATGAGAAACATAAAAAAAGTCCCCTGGTCTTTGGTTCAATTCATTCTTAAGGCTCAGGTTCACCTTCCATTGCATTTGCCCTGGTGAGATGCCCCATGCCACTATATTAAAGGACAAAAGGAATTGTTTTTCTTGTTTATGCTACCTTGAATTTGTTTTTTTTGCTTGCACCAAAACAAAACAAAACAAAGCAAAAATGAATGTGAATGATTTGTAATATAACACTTGATATTTCTTATATTCCAGTTCAGTTGAACAATACATGAGAGTCGGAAATCCAGTAAAAGTTTTCTTTAGCAGAGTACAATGCACATTAGGTAATAGAGCAGAGCCTCTCAGATCAACTGGAAGGGATTAGGACATTAAGGGATACCTGGTGTGGTAAAAATGAAGCTTGGATCTATTTAATAAAAGAAGATTGGATCTAAGCTTGTAAGTATAGTGACCAACCCATTTGATTTGCCTGGGATTTTCCCAGGTTCAGCATTCAATGTCCCATATCCAGGAACTCTCTGAATCCTGGGAAAATTGGGATGGTGGTCACCCTACTTCCAAGATTTAATTAAAACCACATTATTTCCATAAAAACAATGGTCGTTGGAAAAAAATTGACAATTTCTCTCTCTCTTCTCTTCAGTCTGGTGGTGCATTAGTTGAATTCAGAGGAGGTTACATTCTAGTAGTTCCCTTACTCTTTATTGGCAGAAACTAAGGCTGAGAGTGTCTTGTTCGAGATTAGGAAAGAACCAAATTCATCTGACTCCCCAGTGTTTGTTCTTTTTTTTTAAATTCCATTATAGTATATTACTTGATAGAAATTGCTCTCAAATAACTTGAATCTCTTTATTGAGAACATTTGAAATCTGTTAAGGGTGGGAGCATGAGTGAGCAAATCCTCCCAGGCATGGCAAGTGTCAAGAGCATGGGCTCCTACACACAAAACCTGTGACCAATCATTGCGTGATCTGGAAAATTTGTTTACACCCTCTTAAGGTGACTTTCTCCACTCAAAAAAATGAGATAAGCAGAATACATACCTCGAAGGCTTGTTCAGAGATTTAAGAGAGATTGGCCATGTGAAGAAGTACTCATCGCAGCACCTGGCCCCCATTAGGCACCCGGTTAATGGTAGTGATTATGAATTATTTATTCTAGTCTGATAACTGCCACCACTCTGTGACATAGGAAACGCATGCCACTACAACACTACTACACTCATTTGCGGTTGAGAAAATTGAATTAGAGAGATGGAGTGAATTAAGGGAATATACCTAGAAAGTAATAGCCTACCCTTGAAATCCAGTTCCTCTGACTTCAGATCCAGGACTTGTTCCTCCACATATATTCTCATTTGTGTAAAAATGTAAAAGCCCTAAGTGTTCTGTTGGGTTTTACTTTTGAGGAAAATAAGAGTTTAACAATGGCCTTGTCTAAATAATGCCAGATAAATGAACCAAAACATGAAAAATAAATTCACCTGTTTTTTTTTTAATTAGATGCCAAGATCTCTGAAAAGATTCATGAGATTGAGTTTTTCACTTTTTAATCTCTGTTGGGAATTATGAGGAAATAGCTATTGTCACTTCGATTGCCAAGAATTATTTGAAATGAGTCACCATATGGTCATAAGACATTATCTGGGAACAAAAGAATATGCTACTCAGAAGGAACAAAATAAGTGGTGATATTACTTATTAAAAACATATTTACTGAATTTATTTAATATAAAACCATGAATTTCACATGAATTTATTTAATATAAAACCATGAATTTCACATGAATAAAACTTATACAATTAGTGTTTCGAGAGTAATACCTACATAACTGATGTAGGTATTAAGTCTTCATTATCTGAATTGCTCCCACTCCCCCAAGAAAAAACTTCACATGTTTCAAAAATCATTTAGAAAAATATAGAAAAAAAAAACAAAAAAACATGGGAATTCACATGCATTTTTGGCCTTGTGTTTTGACTGAGCATATGAGGGAAAATCTGATTTATGAATTTACAGGACCCAATCAATAGAGTTTATGCTGCCAGTAAATTTGTTTGCAACAGTTTTAATTGAATGCTTTTTATGCTTTGTATAGCCTATACCATCTATAGAACTATTGATATAAATCTCTCCAGCAAAAAAGCAAGATAGATGTGTACCAATATACAGGACATAGAAAAACCAATTTTTTTCCTCCTCTCCCTGCACAGAAAATAGTTTGCAATCATGTTACACAGACAAAATAGATTATTTAGCTATGAAATCAGAGTGGTCATAAATCCTTAAAAAAAGAATGGTAAGAAAAACCCTCATTTTTATTTTGGAATAATTTTTTTGATATGCCATAGCTCTCATATATTATTTTTTCTATTTCCCTAATCATCACCTATTTTGCCACCAAATTTACTATCTACATTTGCATCAGGAAACCACGCAAGTCCTCAGTCATTGTACAAGGACATTGCATTGTATCCTTTGTTCATTTTCTTATTTGATAAAAACTACTTTGGGTTAAATGATTTTATTTTTATTTGATAAATGTTTCTATATATATATGTATACACTAACTTTTTAGGTTCAAAGTTTCTTTGAATGTTTCTAATATCTCCTATGTAAACAGTGCTGCACTGGGCATTGATAAGAGCTACTTAGTCATTGACTGATGGCACGACAGGGAGGGCTAGAAGGTCATGTCTCCACATCGAATACTATTCACAGATCTGCCTCATTTACTTTTCGTGCAGGATCAAAGTGGTTTTATTTGCTGTGGATTTCTAATTGTTTACCCATATATGATGCTAGCATGCCATTTTATTTCACTTTAATCTTTACTAACTTGGTAAGCAAAAACAAGTACCACATTGATGCTCTTTAAAAAAATTCCACCATCAATTTTGTTTTGATTAGGTTTTTTTTTGCTTTATTGATGTATAATTGACAAAGTTGCATATATTTATTTTTTTAAGATTTATTTATTTATTTGAGAGAGAGAGAGAGAGAGAGAAAGTGAGAGGTAGCGGGTTGGGGAGAGAGAGAGAGAGAGAGAGAGAATATGCAGACTCTTTGGTGAACATGGAGCCCAACGGGGGGCTTGATCTTATGACCATGATCATGACCTGAGACCAAATCAAGAGTCAGATGCTTAACCAAATGAGCTACCGAGGCACCCCTAAAATTGCATATGCTTAAAGTATACAGGGGATGACTTGGTATTTGTATATGTTGTGAAATGATTACAACAAACTAATAACACCATAACCTCACATAGTGAACAATTTTTTGTGGCAAATTTGTAGCAAATTTCATACATACAATACAGTATCATGAACTGTAATCACTCTGTTTTACCTTAGATCCATAGAAATGCCTAATCTAAAACTGAAAGTTTCTATCTTTCACCAACATCTCCCTGTTTCCTCCACTACCCAGCCCTTGGCACCCACTATTCTACTCTATAATTTGAATTTTTTAAATTTATGTCAAGGTTAATTATATGTGCTTATTATTCCTTTAAAGTGTTGATTTTAGTTATTGATGTTTTCATGCACTATTAATAAGATATTTTTATATTTGAATGATATTGTTAGCTTACTAGATTATTTTTCTAACTTGCCTTTTGCCTTTTAAATTTAATTATAGTCCTTTGACATAAACATTTGGAAATACAAAAAATTCAGAAATTTTGAATTTTTTGTTTTTAAATCAATAAAAAATAGCTAGCAATAATCAAGCACTAACTGTTCCCAAACACTGTGGTAGTATTTCATATATTTATCTTAATTTCACAACAGCCTTACTAAGTAGGTGCTATTATTATCTCTAAAGCTAAATTAAAGCTTTTTAAAGAAGATCATTTAACTTCCCCAAGTACACCCAATAAGGACACGTAACCTAAACGGTCATGCTATGCATAATCCTTAATGTTTTCTGTCTTGAGTCTCATGTTTAGAAAGCCATATATCTGCTTCAAGATCATTATATCCTTCTTTATTTTCTTTGTATTCTCTCTCTCTTTTTTTTTTAACATTTATATTACTGGAAATAATTTCAGCATTTAAGTACCTGAAATAATTACCGCTATTAATACACCTGTAATTGTTTTTTGATCCATAGTTGAAGATAGAAATTAAATATTAATCTCTCCCAGCCCCACCTGCTAATTGGCCTTGCCTTCTGTTAAACTGAGAAGATTCTTGCTCCTCCAGAGTCGGATCTTATTTGTGCTCCGGATTCCCATCCTTTATTTCCCAAAATATTCCCTTTCTGTATTTTGTCTTCCTCTCCCATCAGCAATTTCTCCTTATTAGATCATACTCAGCAGTATAAAGACATATCTAGTGCCTCATTTTTGAATCAACAATTTTATCTGCTCAGTTAGGTCATGTTTATTTGTACCAAACAGGATCTTGTAGTAAGTACCCAAACAAAAACCCCAAACCCCTCTTTACCTTGCTATTACACTTCAGCTAATTCTCCATTTTAGTGCTACCTTTCACACTGAAACTTCTTTTAAAAGTTTATGGATATTATCCAGCTCATTTTCCTCAATTCCTGTTCATTCTTAACTATGAAAATTAAGATTTTCCCCCTCATTGCATGAAAATATGCTTGTGAAAATCATAAATGACTTCCCTGGTACTGAGTAGAATATCCATTTTATTATGCTTAGCTTCCTACAACTCTCAGCAATACTTTCCAGTTTCTCACATGTTGGTTTTTAAAATGTTTTTCCTCCATATTTTATGATAATAGTCTTTTGATTCATTATCTAAGTGGCTACTCCTTCAAGACCTCTTCTACCTTACTTCTAAGTATTGGAGTATTCCAGGGCTTCTCTGTCTCTCTTTCTTTCTCTCCCCTTCTTCTCTCTCTCTCTCTCTCTACTTCAGTCCCATGTATTTTAAATAGTCATTCTATGTAATAACTACCAATTTTTTATGAATTTTTTTATGATTTTATAACTACCAATTTTATATCTCAACCTTAACTTCTTTACTTACCTCCAGACTTAAATGAAACTATTTATGGGATATCATTCCTTGGATATCAAACAGGCAACTCAATATGTCTAAAGTAGAAATCTTGAAATCTCATCACATTTCTTTTGTCCCTCACATCTTCCATTTCAATTAAAATTCCTAGGAGATACCTAGTTACTCAAACCAAAGCCTAGGAACATCTTTAATTCATCCCCATATGCATTCCCAAAACCAAGTCATTAATTAGTTATCTCCAGCCTCCAAAGTATGTCACAAAAGGATCATCTCTCATTAGGACTAACTAGTAACTTTGTTTTCATTCTTTCTGTCTACTTTTCACCTACTGTATAGTAACTAAAGTCACCCTTTAGAATGTCTGTGAAATAAAATTGCTCCTTACTTAAAATACTCCTCAGCTTGACTTTCTTTTTCAAAATGTTAAAGATGACTTAATTCTTTGAACTTATCTAGCATCATTATGCCCACACTTACTACACTATAATTATACTGTTTTTTCCTTTCACAAAGTAGCTTCATTATAGTTTCTCCAAGCAAACAACTCTGGTCTTTGTACTTAAATTATTTAAAAAATGGCCCTTTGAACACCTGCCTCTGATAATGGCATGGTTTGTACTAGACTAATTATTCTACAATTAACAATTTTAAATTCTGGAGCAATATTTTTAAAAACATATTAGAGGGAATTAAGAGTGGCAGCCAGAAGGAGACAGAAACTGGAGGGAGTCAATACTTTATGAGAAATACATTGGGTAGGATTTGTGTTATGTAACTTTTCACCAGATGGCACTCTCCCATAGATACTACAGTAGGTGGATGAAGTTCAAGCAGAAAGCCATGATCTTACTAACTTGAGAAGTCAGTGGATACATTTTGTGGCTACCAGAGTGCTCAAAAACTCAAAAAAAAAAAAAAGATATTCTAGAAAACAAAAGGATATATTATGTGGACCTCCAAAATCTGTATATAAATCCTGACCTGATCCTGGACTGACACCTAAACCTTACATTGATAGATTGGAAGTTTCAATGGAAAACAGCAATTGGAAAGAATAAAGTACAAATTCCAGCCTCCCCATTCCTGAAGAGACATCCTTTAGAATTTGTTTCCAGACAGGCTAACTACCTTCTAGAACAAAAATTAATAATTTTCAGAATTTTAAAAATCCAGAGTGTCTACCATATGCATCTCAATGTCTACTATACAATCTAAAATTACTAGAAAAAATGTGGTCTGTAGTTAAGAAGGAAACAGCAATTAGAAAACAACACTGAAATGACTTAAGTATTGGAATTATCTGATTTAAGTTTTTAAAAGAATGTTCAAAGATAGTAAAAGAAAAAGATTAAGGCACTAATGAATGAACAGTGGTGAATCTCAACAATGACACAGCAACATAATATAAATAAATAGAATAAAAGTTGTAGGACTAAAAAGTATCATACCTGAAATACAAACTTTACTAGATGAGCTTACCCAAAGAATGAAAATGATCAAAGTAAGCATCACTGAACTTAAAATTGGATCCTCAGAGATTATCCAAACTGAAAGAAAGGGGGAAAAAAGCAAAGCCAAACAAGGTCTTGGTGACCTGTGTGACGATATCAGAACATAAAAGATATGTGTAATTGGAGTCTGAAGGAAATTAAAGAAATAAAATGGTTTCTGTTTCAAGACTGCATAATTGTCCATATAGAAAATCCCCATGAATCTAAAAGATAAGAGAATCCAACCTAAATCTCATACCTTAACACAAGATTCACTCTGAATAGGTGTAAACCGAAAATATAAAGCAAAATTGTGGGCAAAACAGGAAAATACCTTCGTGACTTGGGATTATATACATAAACCTTAGATATACAACCAAAATTTCAATCTGCAAAATGAAAAAGAACATAAAAAAATGACAAAAATGACTCATTAAAATAAAAAACTTCTACTCTGTTAAACACATGGTTGAGAGAATGAAAATACAATCTACAGACTGAAAGAATTTGCCAACTATAAATCTTTAAAGGACACCTGTTAAAAGTAGTTGCAGAACTCTCAAAGTGAGAAAGCATACAATATAATTCAAAAATGAGTGAAAGACTTGTGCAGATACCTCATCTGAGAGATTGTATGGATGGCTAATGAGCGCATGCAAAGTTGTGCAACATCATTAACTATCTATGCCAATAGTTAATAGATATTCTAGTTAAAACCCCTAGGTGATATGATTACATATTAGATTGGGTTAGCTGGATGATACCAAAGTGTTGTTTGACAACATCAAGTACAGATGAGGACACAAAAAAACTAGAATTCTCATCTCTTGCTGGCATACCAGCAGTGACACAACTTGTCCAGAGGTAATCTGGCAGTGCTTTACAAAGTTAAAAATACCCTTGCCAGATCACCATGCTTGGGTATTTAGTCCAGAAAAATGAAAACAAACTCACACAAAAACAAAAACTGCACACAAAATTTTAATAGCAGCTCTATAATTATACCAAACTGGAAGCCACCCATATGTCCTGTAACGGTTTGAATGGGGAAAAAAAAAAATGTGGTCAAGTCGTGTGTGGAATGCTTTGCAGCAATAGAAGGGGACAAGGTATTGAAAGTCTCAAAGACATTATGCTAGTGCAAGAAATCAGTCTCAAAAGGTCACATTTGTTTATAAGTTTATTTACATGACATTCTCAAAGAACACAGAAGTATAGTAATAGGGTTAAGGGTAGAAAAGTGGAGGGAAATGTAGCTATAGACAGTGTGAGGGAATTTTGGAGGGAGATGTAAGAATTTTGTCTCTGATTGTGGTGGTTATAGGAATTTCTGCACGTGTTAAAACCCATACAACTCTACACCGAAAAAATCCATTTTAAAGTATGGCAATTTAAAAATAAAATTTAAAAATGGGAAGTTCTAGGCCTCATCTCCTTAGGGATATGTATTTTTTGAATAGTCATGTTACTGGAATAAACCACCTCATCCGATTCTTGTAAATAGGCCTCAAACTATCTAAAAATATGACCTAAACTATCACCGATGTTTGATTATCTAACATTCCCTTGTTTCAATAAATAGACTTATTTTCTTTTGTTTCAAGCCATATCTTAGCTATTATATAATAATAATAATTGTCTATTTCCTCCGTAATGCTGAGACCACAACATATGAACATTTTCTCAAATCATTTAAGCTCCTTCTGTTTAACTTTCCCAGAATTTCATAGCGCAGAAAGACCATTTTGATCCTGGTTATATTAGCTGGCATCGTGCAAGGTCCTAGACAAGTTTTACTAATATTTGATTGTTGATAAAAAAAAAAAATCTTCCTTGACAGTTTAACAAAATACAGATTCAATTCAAAGCCAATAGAAGATCCTTGGGAATTTTAAATGAGGACGTGCCTATTTCATAAAATGAGGCTGATTCTCTGAATAATATTATTAAAGGTCAGTGCCACAGCTGTGCATTTGATGAGCAGCTGTGTGACTACCACGAACAATGAACTATCTGATTGGCACCGGACCTGGCCGTGCCAGCAGTTAGGGTGGAAGGATTTCGAACGGATTTAGAACAAGTAGCTACTGGGCCCTGCTGTGGACATCCCAACTATTGGAGAGTTTAATGCAAGTGGGATAATTTTTGAGAATAACATACACATCCCTGGGAGACTAGGGTTGGATTGGGGAAAGAACAGAGAGTGTTTCTAGAGACAACATATACAATATTTCCGAAAACATTAACTGAATTTAAATCTTTTAGGTTTAAGAATATCATAGTAGAATGTTTTTGACAGCATTTATTGAAATGGTGGAAAAATTCACACAATCCCACTTTCTACTGGCAAGGTGACACTTAAATCCTATTTACTAAGATCTAGAATTTATCTTAGATTTTTATGAGCCTGGGGTAACATGGTAAAATTTCTCCTCAGGGGTATGATTGGAAAATAAGGGAACATATAATGTGTTGTTCAAATAAAACAAGTGAGTCAGCAGCCTACAAAAGCGTGTATGTGCTTCTTATTTATAAATAGCTATTTTTTTATTTCATGTGTCATTATTTGTAAGACCACTGTGTGTGTGTGTGTGTGTGTGTGCATGTGTGTCTGTGTAATAATTTTAGCATTTCTCTTCAAATATATATAATACCAAATATGGGGGAAAAAAACCAAAAAGCCTCTCACTAGCATGTTGTTAGTTTTTAATGCCAAAAGTACGGTATGCTGTTTCTTCTTCCTTGATTATAGACCGTGCTCCTTTTCTACAGTTGTTTTTCTCAATTACATCACCACTATCTTTTTGCCTTTTTAAAAAATCATTTAGCCTTCTCATTATCCATAGCAAAACTACCTTTGCACTTGAATTGTAGCATTAGCTCTTTCTGCTGGCCTACCCTCCAGATTTCTGACATGCCAGCCTTTATTTTTTTTAATATTTTATTTATTTATTCCTGAGAGACCCAGAGAGAGAGGCAGAGACACAGGCAGAGGGAGAAACAGGCTTCATGCAGGGAGCCCAACGTGGAACTCGATCCCAGGACCCCGGGGTCACGCCCTGAGCCAAAGGCAGATGCTCAACCACTGAGCCAACCAAGGGCCCCCATGCCAACCTTTATAACTGCTTAAGCCAATTCCTTAAAAATAAATTTCTCTGTTTGCTTGGTCTCTCCTTCTCTGTACACACACACATGCATCCAATTGGTTCCATGTATCTGGAGAACATTGACTAAAACAGTTACTGTTCTGTACAGAGAAAATTGATTATGAGTGTGGAAAAATAATCAACAAAATTGGTCAACCATGCTCAGTGAAGTTTGTTTTTAAAAAATGTTAAATTCTATGGACGACGTGATTGAATGTCTAACACCTGGAGTCTACCCCCAAGCACCTACCAGTAGTGTGAGACCCTTACAGATGGAATAGTCTTTGTGCAAACTTTCTTCAATGAATTTGAATTAAAATGAATTAGGGGTGCCTGGGTGGTTCAACTAAGTAACTAACTCTTGCTTGGGACTCTCCCTCTGCCCGTTCCTGCAGCTCATTCTCTCTCACTCTCTCTCTGAAATAAATATTTTTTAAAGATTAAAATGAACTAAAATACATATGTTTGGCATCCAAACAATATTTGTCTTTATTTTTGGAAGAATGCAGATAACTTTTCTAACAGTATTTCTTGCACCAAAATATGAATTCTTTTTCACTGCTCCTTAAGTCTGTTAAATAGTCAACCTGCCTTAATTCAATCACTATTGCTTCATATTTAGGCAGAAACCAAATGTCTCAATCTTCTTTCTTCCGCAATGTATCTTCGCATTAAATAGAAACACATATCCAGCTGTAAAAATAACGCCTTGGAAATACTTGTTTCCTGAAGGCCCTTCAGGATATTGAGAAAGGAGAATTACAAAGCCAAGTATACTTATAAATACATATTTTGGTCTTTTAGTCATCTCACACCTTCGAGATTTCGCTCCTGTCCTTCCTCCTCAAATCATTCCCATTGACCCACACACACTCACACACAGACACACACACACACACCCTCCAAACCATCTCTAGGACATTTTATTTCTCCAGATTATGTAAAAAAAAAAAAAAAAAAAAAAGGTAACAAGACTGAACTTTCCTTCTGCAGCCCAAATATTTCCTCATTTGGCAAAGTAAAAGGATGTTCCTGCTAGCCATCATCTTTCTAAGGCAAAAAGGACTGTATATAACTTAATTCAAAGTTACAAACATAAACTTCTTAATCTTTTGGTGACTTGTCCTGTTTTCTTCTCTGGCCCTCCTAATATAATGCCTATATATTTTTGCTGGCTTCCCCAACTTTTCTTACCTTTCATATCGACTTATTCTGTCTTGAGCCATATGATTTCCACTTCAGAAATGTCTAATTATTCTCTTGAGCAGTATTTTACCACGTGCAGTTAGGCCATTAATGTCACAGGAGTCTACGGCCATACCACCCTGAACGCGCCCAATCTCGTCTAATGTCACAGCAATCGTTGGCCCTATTTTTTCTACTACCTATTTTGTCAGCATGTTTAATCTTTTTATCCTTTACTTTATAGTTATTCTCACTTTCATTCTGTATAGAAGTGGATAATATGCTGCACTGTTTAATCTCTGCCTCTCTTAAATCTTAACCATACAGTCTAATCCAGTGGTGGGTGAATCTTCCTTTTCAGCTTCCTGGGAAATTATTCTAAGTTCTAGATTCTGGTTCAATCTGCTCCTGAGCATCCTCCGTTGTGAAAATTTCAAAGAGGAGAAGGAGAAGATGGTCTTAGCCTACAAGTGGAGTTCTCAGAGACACAGGGCATCAGTACCTGTTGGGGACACAGACTATACGCTAGGACTGTGTCTCTAGGGCTAAACAGGAGTCAACTTTTAAGTTGGCTGATCATTATGATAAAAGAACTGACATATTTTTATTCTTTTGAGAAGAAGAATGAGCTGGAATCCTGGCCCACTTATCCTGAATGATTACATAATGTGCAGTCATCAGTGTAATAGAGAATGAAGATGAAGAAATTCTCAGGAAATATCTGTACCTCATTTTAGGCATAATTTAAATGTCAATGATAAGAAATATTTAATCTAGCTTTTTACTAAAGCCTTTTCTTTGGAACATTAATTCTGTTTTATGTTCTAAAAAAAAAAAAAAGAAAAGAAAAGAAAAAGAAAAAAGTCTCTAGAGGAGTAAGTTTGGGAAATGCTGGGTTCAATAGAGTTTAAACCAGTTCTTTATTGCAGGACAGCTAGAAGTCTTTACTACCCTACTGTGCATTGTGAATTTCTAAAAAGGGAGATATATTATGAAACACTTCTCTAACGTATTGAATTTAAAGACTTTTTTTTTCCAAGAAGATTCTCAGAGAAGAATTTTATAGATCATACATTGGTAAGTGGTGCTCAAATCAGAATTGGCAATACATAGAAAGTTTATATGATTGCACTAAATCTTCTTTATCTTCCTTGATAAACCTGCCAAAAGAGCAAAATTCCTAAGGGCAAGTAAACATATGGGAGGAGAAATCAAAAGTTCTGGATAATCAGTCTGCAAATGCTTCAGAGTGAACCATACTTTTAGTAATAATTGGTCTCCAGATTGTTCTGCAAATACGCTATTTACAGGAAATGTAAATCAGCACATGCCCCTACCAAACACCTTTTTAAAAGTAAACTGCAACATTTCCTAAGCAGTAATACTTTCTTCTGTCTCTCCAAGCCAAGGGTACTTTCCACCAGCATCCAGTCTGCTAGTGGCTGGGAAAATGTCCAGCAGAACCATGGGTGAGCACTTCCTTACTCAAAGCAAGTGATCACATTGATTAGTAGCTGCTCGGTAGGAGCTGGGAGACAGATGCCTTGTTCTAATTACAGTTTTAGCACCTTCCACTCCACATTTCCCTGCTGCTAAGGGTGCTGTGAAGTCTTTGCAGATGCTTATCATTACCAGTTAAACTCCATTTTGAATACAAAGTAGTATTATTACCTCATAGGAACTCAAAGCACAGGATAAATTCACATGGTGCAGTCCCAGATTTCACCTGAGAAGACTATTTATTAGTCCCCCATTGATAAAGAGAAATTGAAGCCTCTTTTAGCTTCAGTTACCTCATACTGCATCATGTTTAGAGCAAAAAAAAAAACACTTGTGATCCTTCCTGCATTCAGTGATCATGAGAAAATAGAGGGACCAATGAGAGAGACTGAGACCTATGGTCAGGGAAGTAGAGTAAACCCTGTCGTTTCACGCAGAAAGTTCTAGTCAGTGGGCTTCCACTGTACCTCTTGACTGTCTCTACAGCCTTAGAGTCTCTTTTATTTATCCTCCTATTTAACTTCTTGTGAATGCTGGGGTTTTGCTTTTGTTTTTATTTTTTCTAAATCAATCATTCTTTCCCCTCTAAACATGCTCCATTGGGGCTCTAATCCACTCCCATAGCTTTAGCTGTCAACTGTAATTGGAGAGCTAACAAAATTGTGCCTAAACACCTGACTTCACTCATAAACTAGAAAGCTGTATTTTTATCTTCCTAGTGAACATCTTCACATGGATATTCAACTGATGACTCAGATCAGCACAAAATTAAAAAAAAAAAAAAGGTTTCCATTTCCACTCTCTTAAGCTCATCTTTAAAAAAATTTTTTTAATGTATTTCACATATTTATACGGGCTAAAGATTATAAAGTAGATCATTTATTCAGCAAATATTTATTGAGGGCCAATAATAGAAAAGAAACTGTGCTGGAGGTGGGAACATACCAGTGACAAAACAGAAAACCACCCTAGCCCAACTGAGTTTATATTCTACTTGATTGTGATAGAAAATAAACAAGTCAAACATATACTATGTCATAATGTAATAAAGTTATGGGGAAAATTAAGCAAATGAAAAGGCTCGGAGGTGAGCAAATGTTTGATATGTTTTACAAATAGCAAAGAAGCCTAATGGGACTGAAGCAGAATGAACCAGGAAAAGAAATTAGTTCAAAGATGTAGTGAGACCAGATCATGAGTTACAGTTGTTCTCAATCCAGGCTGTCTGTTAATATCTAAGAAAATATTTTTTCTAATACTACTGAAGGGGCACCTGGGTGGCTCAGTGGTTGACTGTGTGCCTTTGGCTCAGGGCTGATGCCGGGGTCCTGGGATCGAGTCTCACATCGGGCTCCCTGCAGGGAGCCTGCTTCTGCCTCTGTCTGTATGTCTGCCTCTCTGTGTGTGTCTCATGAATAAACAAATAAAATCTTTTATAAATAAGTAAGTAAATAAATAAAAACTAATTAAGACTTGTTAATTTAGGATCTCTGACTATGAGGCCCAGATACTGGTCTTTTAGAATCTTCCAAAGTGATTTGACTATATAGTCTGTGTCAAGAACCACTGAACTATGGGCTTGCTGGCTATTGTAATGGCTTAATCTACTTGGGGTAAGAGAATGTTTTTATCAGAGAAGTGGCATTATCCTACTTACATTTTAAATAAGTATGTCATATTTGTGGAAAATAAATTGTGGATAGCAGTGCTAAGGGCATAAGTAAGGAGACCATTTGTGGACTCTGACAATAATTCAAATGAGAGAAGATGGTGGCATGGACTAGAGTGGGAGTAGTGGAGATGAGAAGTGGTCATTTTCTGACTCTATATTCAGAAAAGAGAGTCAACAGGACTCGCTAGTGCATCAAATGTCTGTGACAGAAGAAGAGAGATCAACAATAACTTCAAAATTTGAGTCTGGGAAGGTTGAAGTTGCCATAATGGAAATTGAGAAGGATGTGGAAGGAAGCTTAGAAAGGAACGTTGTGAGATGCTTGTCAAATTGCTAAGTCTCTTATGTCTCTAACAGACATAGCACTAAGTAAAAATATCCAGACTCTGAAGTAGGTAATCAGGTCTAGAACCCAGATTCTCTGGAGACGTCTAAGCTGGAGACATACATCTGTAAGTCATCAGGAAATAAATGATTTTAAAGCCAAGAGTCTGTATGAGAGCACCTAAAGAGTGAGCGCAATGAAAAAAAAGATGTGTAAGATCTGGCTGCCACTGAAATACAAGTGATATGAGTGACCAATGAGGGAGGAAGGGAACTGGCTGGTAGAGTAATGGGAAAAAGATCAAAGAAATATTTCCAAAAAAATCTGCTTTTTCCAACACTGCTGCTAAGTCAAGTAAGATAAGGACTCAGTATTGGCTATTGGATTTAGCAATATGTATATATCATATTACTAAATATGATATTTATATTAATATATATGCCATTGGTAGACTTGATAGGAGTAGTTTTAATGGGATTGCGTGGGCAAAAAAGAAATACTAGGGTGAGATCAAGGAAGAAGTCAGAGGCAAACTGGAAACAAAATTGTTAATAAATTTTATAATAAAAGGGGCAGAGAAGTGTGCTGGCAGCAGAAGAGGAAACGGGGCTTAACAGAGTGTGTAAGACAGGGTAGTAAAACAGGAGGTCATAGCACTTTTGCGATAATACAAGACTCAGCTAGAACAATTGCTGGAGATATGTCCTTGAGTAGAAGCAAGGGAATGAGATCTGATGCATAAGAGAAGGGTCTGCACATTACTAAGATCAACAGTTTTTCCAAAAAATATACTGGAAGACAGGGGTAAGGAAGGACGGTGGGATTACGTGGAAAGTTTTTCTGATTGTGTACCACTAAATTTTGGAACGTTACTAAGTTCTCTTCTTTCATGATGGAGAAAAGTCTTGCCTTACAAAATGGTTTTCCAGTTCTTCTAGGTTCGGTGGATATACTTTTTAATATTGTGACATCTTGCTCTTTTAGTGCCAAAGTAACTTGTCTCTCCTTCCACTTGCTAAGTCATCCATATGTCTCATAATTTGGCAATTTGCTAAACAATTATCTTTCAAAAATAGATGACACATTATGAGAAGTAACATCCTGTGTGAGTTTACTATGAGAAAATCATGAGTCAGATGTAATGAGTTTTTCCTCAGGCCCAGGAGTCCTCGCAACCACTCTGTCCCTCAGCTCCCCAGCTCCCAATTTCTCAAGAGAGCTTTATCATCTGATTCCAACACACTTCAAATCAAATTGAAGTAAATCTAAAAGAATAAAAGAATCATGTCTCCTGCTTTAACACGTTAGACTAATCATATAATTTCCAAAGGATCTATTAATAATATCCAGATGGGACTGTCCCTCATGTAGAACATTTTATATTAGTTCATAGAAGGTAGAATTTATTAAACTAATGATTATATATATATCAGTCCACAGAATACTGATATTTGCAATTACGGAAACTTTCTCCCCTGTAATGACTAAAAATAATACTTACCTACTTTTTATACCATAAAACAACCTTTAGAAAATACTACAATGAAGATTTTTCTTATCATTTTATTTTGAAGGAAAATTTTTGAATGCTTACATCGGATCTTGTTATTCTTTTACTGTGTCTGGTGTTACGGGATCGTATTGAGAAAGCTGTGATAGAGATCTGGCTTTCACATTCCAGCAAGCATACCGAAGTGGAATACAAGAAGTGGACAAAAATCTAATGAGGTGAATGTAATTGAAATAGTCATTGATAAAAGTCAATCAATAAGAAATTTATCAATTGATAAAATGGTAAAAGCAAGATTTTATCTGATAAAATTCGGTAAAATATAAAGCTCATGTGGGCAAGAGCTTTGAATTTTTTTTAGTGATTGTATTCTCGATCCCTAAGTCAATACCTGGCCCATGGTTCAATATATATAGTTAAGTGCGTGCTGAATAGTGAACATGTGGGTAATCTCCCTGCTTCCCTGCATTACTCTGTGGTTACTTTAGTTATGACATATATGCCAAAGGCTGACATTTTTTTAATGCTAATTGGGAAAGCCATGCTTCCTTATCCCTCTCCTCTTTATTTAGTTTGAAATGATCGCTGGCTACTTGTCTTCCAAGCCCACTTCTCTAGACCTCCGAGGGACTCTCTGAGCTGCCCAGTTCTTAAATTTGTCAGAGACACTTTTTGTTGTTGAAAAATAAGAATCCCGACGGAAGATCCCTGTGCTCCTTGAAGCCCAGAGGAGGTTTCATCCCAGGGACGCAGCCAGACTTACCAGCTGGGACCCCTAACTGTTCTTTATTGGAACTTTCTTCTCTTAGGGCAGACAAAAGGATTTGGGAAGAGAATTGGAATAAATTGTGAATCTGATGCTAATAATAATTTGTACTTTCCTTGCAACTTTTGTTCCCCACAGAGCTGAAAATGTTTTACAAACCCAGCATTTTGTTCTGTGGCTATTATTCCCAAGGATATTACACTTGAGGAGAATACGTATTTCTAGAAAAATTGCCAATGAATTGTTACATGTGAATAGAAATGAAGAGAATCTTGCTTCTGACCCACAGCTAAAAGAACATTCTTTTGCTCGCTTGATGATATTAATAATCATAAGGGTGATATTTTAATGCTACATGTATGTATTATAGAAGAAAAAGCTCTAGAATCAGACCTTTCGTTATTTCAACTACTTGGATCCGTATCTGAAGAGCCAGGGCAGGCCTATTTTTGCTATATGCTCTATTGTTTTGACATTGTGGACTGTTACTCGTCATTATTTCAGTTTTTCTGTCTTTGAGAGCATGCAGTCTCGTAATACACAGTGAAAATGGCCAGCTATTTTATGCCTCTGTATGCTTTTTAAAAAATAAGCATTTTTTAAAAAACAAAATAGAAGAAAAATCACATAAATGTAAGCTATAAGATTTGATCCATTTAGACAACTAAGTTAGAAAATTCACTTTGGCCTCCCCTTCCTGCCATCATGGTTTCCAAGTCTCCTAATTGTGTGATAAATCAGAGTGTTCATAAGTAACTAACAAATTATTCATTGAGTGATTTCAACGGTAGACAGCCTCCAAGAAGGTCCCCAGTGACTCCCTTCTCCTGTTACCCACATTCTTATGTCGACGTGCCCATGTGTAGGCTCACGCTCTAGTGTGGGCCCACTGTCTCCCATACTGCGCTAGGCATAGCTTGTGTGATCAGTACAGTGTTCTAATACGCAGTATAAGTATTCTACTCCTCGGACTAGGCTATAAAGGACTGCCGCTTCCTTCTCAGATATTCCACTCCCCCACCTTCATGTTGTAAAAAGTCTATGTGGCGAGGGCCTGCCACCTCTGACCAACAAGCAGCACAGACCTGAGAAACTGAGGCATGCCAATAACAACATGAGTATTTTGAGCTTTGAGCTGACTGCAATTCTAGTTAACTGTTTGACCACAACCTTGTAGGCCAGAACCACCCAACTAAGCCAGTCCTGGGTTCCCGGTCGTCAGAAACCACGTGAGACAATATGCATTTGTTGTTTTCAGTTGCTAAGTTTTGCAATAACTTGTCACAAACAACAGAAAGCTAGTACCATTTCCATGGTGCTAATCTGATAGAAAGATTTTGTTGTGAAAATTAAAATTGTCCACATATACATTTGGTTTGCGTTCAGGGCATCAGAAAGGAGATGCTTAGTCTCTATTATCAATGATCAGTACCTCTATCTTGAATTTCATCTATAATTCATGTTTAGCTATTGGTGATAACTAAAATCAAGGAGGATTAAGGCAATTTTAAACATTTCTTAAATAAAGTCCTCCATGCATATATATATATATATATAGATAGATATAAATTTATATGTTAAATATATATATTATATATAAATATATATTAAGGTATATATATATAAATATATACAAATATAAATATAAATATAAATATATATATATATATATATACACACCTTAATAATATCTTTTGGTTTTTAAGTACAATCAAAATTATTTTAGTTTTCTATTGAAGTCTATGCTTATAAGCAAAGATATTGAGCATAATGGGGTATCTCAGGGAAATCTAAAAGATGTTCTATCAAAATCATCAGAGTCCTTTAATTCTTGAGATTCATTATGGGACAAATTAAGTGTCTACCAAGAGGCAGATACTGTTCTAGGCAAAGAGAGTAAGACAGCAATAAACAAAACAAAACAAAGCCAATCCTGCCCTCAAGATGTTTACATTCTGGTAAATTCTACAAAGTATTCATGACAGATGGGTAACAAACTCTTTAGCCAATGTCAGGGTTGTCAGGGTTATTACTCCATATAAAGTCATGTTTCTTCATAGGACAAAATATTAGTTTTTATTATGCAGATGTCTGCCTTCCTATGAGTGGCATTTCTTAGTTTTAACTGTTTCCTCTAAATGACACACGGCGTGCCTGCACCCTCATTGTTGGATTCAGCGGCCCTTCAAATATCTGAAAGATGGCTCTTACATTCTCTCGCAGTATCTCACCTACTCCCCCATGTTTTTAACCAGGTTAAAACTTTAGTAACTTTAGATATGCTTTTGATAATCCAAATATCTGTAATTTAAAAAACAGCAGTTGCTTCAGGCTAAGTGGATTTCTATGTCTGTGCATTTTTGCTCTATGATAAACTCTAAAATATCCTAACATCTCATGTGAAGGTGTTTCCCTCGTACATGTTAATATGGCATGAGCTATAAAGACAGTATCTACTTTTAAATGTTTCATTGTTGGAAAATGGAATTTTCAAGTTACGTCCCTTTTAAAGATGCAGATAAGATGTCCTATTTTATCCTTGGTGCACTCAAAGTTCAAGTGCGGTTCTCATGAACTTGTGAAGAGGTTGTTCGGAAATCTGGCATGGATGACCCAATGTAGTGAGAAGGACCCATTCCCTGTGCCATGAATACATAGAATCAATAAAGAGCTGCCCATCTGAATGCCTTGTCAGAGGTGATGGACTGTGCTTTGAGGATAGAAAAAGATATTCAGCATCTACAGTAAAAAATGGTTCGCAGTGAGAGATGAACAGGACAGAAAGAAAAAGGATGGCTTGTATTTAAAACATATTTATCACTGTGAATGGGATACCTGTTCTTGATGGCTGCATTCTTTGACAAGGAAGTAAACCCCCAACTATTTGGATGCTGTCGTCAGCGGAAAAAAAAAAAGAGAGAGAGAGAGAGAAAGAGAGACTGACTGATCACTATTCTTCAAAATGCAAAGTAGCTCTGAGTGCCTCATCTCGGAGCTTTCCATTGTCTGTCAGTGACTCATACTATATCCAACTGCAGCTTTGCATTTTCTCCAAATTTGAGAAGACAGTATATGACTCATTGACAGACAATAGCAAATTCTTCGCAAGATAGCACGGGGGATGAGAAACAAACATCTGGGAGCTAAGTCGTAAAGAACTAATTCAAGAGTCAAGACGCTGCTGTCCACCTCCATCTGTACATTTCTTTTCCTGCAACATGATTATTTGTTCTTCTTTAAGTAGAGAGAGTAGATACCTAGTGCCACAATGGAAATAATAGCTTTAGAATGCTAGCACCGCTTCCTCAAGGACCTGTCACTGGATTCACACATCTCCCTATCACAGGCAAAGGTGAAATACACCGATTTGCCATTATTGTTGTTTTTGAGTCATATATTTACATTATACATCTTTTTAAAGTTAGGGATAAAGTAGAACACTGGCAGAGAACTAAAATATAGTAGACATTAGGCCATATTGAAATACTGCTCTGTAACAAAACCAAA
>NC_064278.1:31040000-31050000 GCF_003254725.2 Canis lupus dingo | reverse complement strand
TAACCCTAAAAACCCTAACCCTAACCCTAACCCTAACCCTAACCCTAACCCTAACCCTAACCCTAACCCTAACCCTAACCCTAACCCTAACCCTAACCCTAACCCTAACCCTAACCCTAACCCTAACCCTAACCCTAACCCTAACCCTAACCCTAACCCTAACCCTAACCCTAACCCTAACCCTAACCCTAACCCTAACCCTAACCCTAACCCTAACCCTAACCCTAACCCTAACCCTAACCCTAACCCTAACCCTAACCCTAACCCTAACCCTAACCCTAACCCTAACCCTAACCCTAACCCTAACCCTAACCCTAACCCTAACCCTAACCCTAACCCTAACCCTAACCCTAACCCTAACCCTAACCCTAACCCTAACCCTAACCCTAACCCTAACCCTAACCCTAACCCTAACCCTAACCCTAACCCTAACCCTAACCCTAACCCTAACCCTAACCCTAACCCTAACCCTAACCCTAACCCTAACCCTAACCCTAACCCTAACCCTAACCCTAACCCTAACCCTAACCCTAACCCTAACCCTAACCCTAACCCTAACCCTAACCCTAACCCTAACCCTAACCCTACCCTAACCCTAACCCTAACCCTAACCCTAACCCTAACCCTAACCCTAACCCTAACCCTAACCCTAACCCTAACCCTAACCCTAACCCTAACCCTAACCCTAACCCTAACCCTAACCCTAACCCTAACCCTAACCCTAACCCTAACCCTAACCCTAACCCTAACCCTAACCCTAACCCTAACCCTAACCCTAACCCTAACCCTAACCCTAACCCTAACCCTAACCCTAACCCTAACCCTAACCCTAACCCTAACCCTAACCCTAACCCTAACCCTAACCCTAACCCTAACCCTAACCCTAACCCTAACCCTAACCCTAACCCTAACCCTAACCCTAACCCTAACCCTAACCCTAACCCTAACCCTAACCCTAACCCTAACCCTAACCCTAACCCTAACCCTAACCCTAACCCTAACCCTAACCCTAACCCTAACCCTAACCCTAACCCTAACCCTAACCCTAACCCTAACCCTAACCCTAACCCTAACCCTAACCCTAACCCTAACCCTAACCCTAACCCTAACCCTAACCCTAACCCTAACCCTAACCCTAACCCTAACCCTAACCCTAACCCTAACCCTAACCCTAACCCTAACCCTAACCCTAACCCTAACCCTAACCCTAACCCTAACCCTAACCCTAACCCTAACCCTAACCCTAACCCTAACCCTAACCCTAACCCTAACCCTAACCCTAACCCTAACCCTAACCCTAACCCTAACCCTAACCCTAACCCTAACCCTAACCCTAACCCTAACCCTAACCCTAACCCTAACCCTAACCCTAACCCTAACCCTAACCCTAACCCTAACCCTAACCCTAACCCTAACCCTAACCCTAACCCTAACCCTAACCCTAACCCTAACCCTAACCCTAACCCTAACCCTAACCCTAACCCTAACCCTAACCCTAACCCTAACCCTAACCCTAACCCTAACCCTAACCCTAACCCTAACCCTAACCCTAACCCTAACCCTAACCCTAACCCTAACCCTAACCCTAACCCTAACCCTAACCCTAACCCTAACCCTAACCCTAACCCTAACCCTAACCCTAACCCTAACCCTAACCCTAACCCTAACCCTAACCCTAACCCTAACCCTAACCCTAACCCTAACCCTAACCCTAACCCTAACCCTAACCCTAACCCTAACCCTAACCCTAACCCTAACCCTAACCCTAACCCTAACCCTAACCCTAACCCTAACCCTAACCCTAACCCTAACCCTAACCCTAACCCTAACCCTAACCCTAACCCTAACCCTAACCCTAACCCTAACCCTAACCCTAACCCTAACCCTAACCCTAACCCTAACCCTAACCCTAACCCTAACCCTAACCCTAACCCTAACCCTAACCCTAACCCTAACCCTAACCCTAACCCTAACCCTAACCCTAACCCTAACCCTAACCCTAACCCTAACCCTAACCCTAACCCTAACCCTAACCCTAACCCTAACCCTAACCCTAACCCTAACCCTAACCCTAACCCTAACCCTAACCCTAACCCTAACCCTAACCCTAACCCTAACCCTAACCCTAACCCTAACCCTAACCCTAACCCTAACCCTAACCCTAACCCTAACCCTAACCCTAACCCTAACCCTAACCCTAACCCTAACCCTAACCCTAACCCTAACCCTAACCCTAACCCTAACCCTAACCCTAACCCTAACCCTAACCCTAACCCTAACCCTAACCCTAACCCTAACCCTAACCCTAACCCTAACCCTAACCCTAACCCTAACCCTAACCCTAACCCTAACCCTAACCCTAACCCTAACCCTAACCCTAACCCTAACCCTAACCCTAACCCTAACCCTAACCCTAACCCTAACCCTAACCCTAACCCTAACCCTAACCCTAACCCTAACCCTAACCCTAACCCTAACCCTAACCCTAACCCTAACCCTAACCCTAACCCTAACCCTAACCCTAACCCTAACCCTAACCCTAACCCTAACCCTAACCCTAACCCTAACCCTAACCCTAACCCTAACCCTAACCCTAACCCTAACCCTAACCCTAACCCTAACCCTAACCCTAACCCTAACCCTAACCCTAACCCTAACCCTAACCCTAACCCTAACCCTAACCCTAACCCTAACCCTAACCCTAACCCTAACCCTAACCCTAACCCTAACCCTAACCCTAACCCTAACCCTAACCCTAACCCTAACCCTAACCCTAACCCTAACCCTAACCCTAACCCTAACCCTAACCCTAACCCTAACCCTAACCCTAACCCTAACCCTAACCCTAACCCTAACCCTAACCCTAACCCTAACCCTAACCCTAACCCTAACCCTAACCCTAACCCTAACCCTAACCCTAACCCTAACCCTAACCCTAACCCTAACCCTAACCCTAACCCTAACCCTAACCCTAACCCTAACCCTAACCCTAACCCTAACCCTAACCCTAACCCTAACCCTAACCCTAACCCTAACCCTAACCCTAACCCTAACCCTAACCCTAACCCTAACCCTAACCCTAACCCTAACCCTAACCCTAACCCTAACCCTAACCCTAACCCTAACCCTAACCCTAACCCTAACCCTAACCCTAACCCTAACCCTAACCCTAACCCTAACCCTAACCCTAACCCTAACCCTAACCCTAACCCTAACCCTAACCCTAACCCTAACCCTAACCCTAACCCTAACCCTAACCCTAACCCTAACCCTAACCCTAACCCTAACCCTAACCCTAACCCTAACCCTAACCCTAACCCTAACCCTAACCCTAACCCTAACCCTAACCCTAACCCTAACCCTAACCCTAACCCTAACCCTAACCCTAACCCTAACCCTAACCCTAACCCTAACCCTAACCCTAACCCTAACCCTAACCCTAACCCTAACCCTAACCCTAACCCTAACCCTAACCCTAACCCTAACCCTAACCCTAACCCTAACCCTAACCCTAACCCTAACCCTAACCCTAACCCTAACCCTAACCCTAACCCTAACCCTAACCCTAACCCTAACCCTAACCCTAACCCTAACCCTAACCCTAACCCTAACCCTAACCCTAACCCTAACCCTAACCCTAACCCTAACCCTAACCCTAACCCTAACCCTAACCCTAACCCTAACCCTAACCCTAACCCTAACCCTAACCCTAACCCTAACCCTAACCCTAACCCTAACCCTAACCCTAACCCTAACCCTAACCCTAACCCTAACCCTAACCCTAACCCTAACCCTAACCCTAACCCTAACCCTAACCCTAACCCTAACCCTAACCCTAACCCTAACCCTAACCCTAACCCTAACCCTAACCCTAACCCTAACCCTAACCCTAACCCTAACCCTAACCCTAACCCTAACCCTAACCCTAACCCTAACCCTAACCCTAACCCTAACCCTAACCCTAACCCTAACCCTAACCCTAACCCTAACCCTAACCCTAACCCTAACCCTAACCCTAACCCTAACCCTAACCCTAACCCTAACCCTAACCCTAACCCTAACCCTAACCCTAACCCTAACCCTAACCCTAACCCTAACCCTAACCCTAACCCTAACCCTAACCCTAACCCTAACCCTAACCCTAACCCTAACCCTAACCCTAACCCTAACCCTAACCCTAACCCTAACCCTAACCCTAACCCTAACCCTAACCCTAACCCTAACCCTAACCCTAACCCTAACCCTAACCCTAACCCTAACCCTAACCCTAACCCTAACCCTAACCCTAACCCTAACCCTAACCCTAACCCTAACCCTAACCCTAACCCTAACCCTAACCCTAACCCTAACCCTAACCCTAACCCTAACCCTAACCCTAACCCTAACCCTAACCCTAACCCTAACCCTAACCCTAACCCTAACCCTAACCCTAACCCTAACCCTAACCCTAACCCTAACCCTAACCCTAACCCTAACCCTAACCCTAACCCTAACCCTAACCCTAACCCTAACCCTAACCCTAACCCTAACCCTAACCCTAACCCTAACCCTAACCCTAACCCTAACCCTAACCCTAACCCTAACCCTAACCCTAACCCTAACCCTAACCCTAACCCTAACCCTAACCCTAACCCTAACCCTAACCCTAACCCTAACCCTAACCCTAACCCTAACCCTAACCCTAACCCTAACCCTAACCCTAACCCTAACCCTAACCCTAACCCTAACCCTAACCCTAACCCTAACCCTAACCCTAACCCTAACCCTAACCCTAACCCTAACCCTAACCCTAACCCTAACCCTAACCCTAACCCTAACCCTAACCCTAACCCTAACCCTAACCCTAACCCTAACCCTAACCCTAACCCTAACCCTAACCCTAACCCTAACCCTAACCCTAACCCTAACCCTAACCCTAACCCTAACCCTAACCCTAACCCTAACCCTAACCCTAACCCTAACCCTAACCCTAACCCTAACCCTAACCCTAACCCTAACCCTAACCCTAACCCTAACCCTAACCCTAACCCTAACCCTAACCCTAACCCTAACCCTAACCCTAACCCTAACCCTAACCCTAACCCTAACCCTAACCCTAACCCTAACCCTAACCCTAACCCTAACCCTAACCCTAACCCTAACCCTAACCCTAACCCTAACCCTAACCCTAACCCTAACCCTAACCCTAACCCTAACCCTAACCCTAACCCTAACCCTAACCCTAACCCTAACCCTAACCCTAACCCTAACCCTAACCCTAACCCTAACCCTAACCCTAACCCTAACCCTAACCCTAACCCTAACCCTAACCCTAACCCTAACCCTAACCCTAACCCTAACCCTAACCCTAACCCTAACCCTAACCCTAACCCTAACCCTAACCCTAACCCTAACCCTAACCCTAACCCTAACCCTAACCCTAACCCTAACCCTAACCCTAACCCTAACCCTAACCCTAACCCTAACCCTAACCCTAACCCTAACCCTAACCCTAACCCTAACCCTAACCCTAACCCTAACCCTAACCCTAACCCTAACCCTAACCCTAACCCTAACCCTAACCCTAACCCTAACCCTAACCCTAACCCTAACCCTAACCCTAACCCTAACCCTAACCCTAACCCTAACCCTAACCCTAACCCTAACCCTAACCCTAACCCTAACCCTAACCCTAACCCTAACCCTAACCCTAACCCTAACCCTAACCCTAACCCTAACCCTAACCCTAACCCTAACCCTAACCCTAACCCTAACCCTAACCCTAACCCTAACCCTAACCCTAACCCTAACCCTAACCCTAACCCTAACCCTAACCCTAACCCTAACCCTAACCCTAACCCTAACCCTAACCCTAACCCTAACCCTAACCCTAACCCTAACCCTAACCCTAACCCTAACCCTAACCCTAACCCTAACCCTAACCCTAACCCTAACCCTAACCCTAACCCTAACCCTAACCCTAACCCTAACCCTAACCCTAACCCTAACCCTAACCCTAACCCTAACCCTAACCCTAACCCTAACCCTAACCCTAACCCTAACCCTAACCCTAACCCTAACCCTAACCCTAACCCTAACCCTAACCCTAACCCTAACCCTAACCCTAACCCTAACCCTAACCCTAACCCTAACCCTAACCCTAACCCTAACCCTAACCCTAACCCTAACCCTAACCCTAACCCTAACCCTAACCCTAACCCTAACCCTAACCCTAACCCTAACCCTAACCCTAACCCTAACCCTAACCCTAACCCTAACCCTAACCCTAACCCTAACCCTAACCCTAACCCTAACCCTAACCCTAACCCTAACCCTAACCCTAACCCTAACCCTAACCCTAACCCTAACCCTAACCCTAACCCTAACCCTAACCCTAACCCTAACCCTAACCCTAACCCTAACCCTAACCCTAACCCTAACCCTAACCCTAACCCTAACCCTAACCCTAACCCTAACCCTAACCCTAACCCTAACCCTAACCCTAACCCTAACCCTAACCCTAACCCTAACCCTAACCCTAACCCTAACCCTAACCCTAACCCTAACCCTAACCCTAACCCTAACCCTAACCCTAACCCTAACCCTAACCCTAACCCTAACCCTAACCCTAACCCTAACCCTAACCCTAACCCTAACCCTAACCCTAACCCTAACCCTAACCCTAACCCTAACCCTAACCCTAACCCTAACCCTAACCCTAACCCTAACCCTAACCCTAACCCTAACCCTAACCCTAACCCTAACCCTAACCCTAACCCTAACCCTAACCCTAACCCTAACCCTAACCCTAACCCTAACCCTAACCCTAACCCTAACCCTAACCCTAACCCTAACCCTAACCCTAACCCTAACCCTAACCCTAACCCTAACCCTAACCCTAACCCTAACCCTAACCCTAACCCTAACCCTAACCCTAACCCTAACCCTAACCCTAACCCTAACCCTAACCCTAACCCTAACCCTAACCCTAACCCTAACCCTAACCCTAACCCTAACCCTAACCCTAACCCTAACCCTAACCCTAACCCTAACCCTAACCCTAACCCTAACCCTAACCCTAACCCTAACCCTAACCCTAACCCTAACCCTAACCCTAACCCTAACCCTAACCCTAACCCTAACCCTAACCCTAACCCTAACCCTAACCCTAACCCTAACCCTAACCCTAACCCTAACCCTAACCCTAACCCTAACCCTAACCCTAACCCTAACCCTAACCCTAACCCTAACCCTAACCCTAACCCTAACCCTAACCCTAACCCTAACCCTAACCCTAACCCTAACCCTAACCCTAACCCTAACCCTAACCCTAACCCTAACCCTAACCCTAACCCTAACCCTAACCCTAACCCTAACCCTAACCCTAACCCTAACCCTAACCCTAACCCTAACCCTAACCCTAACCCTAACCCTAACCCTAACCCTAACCCTAACCCTAACCCTAACCCTAACCCTAACCCTAACCCTAACCCTAACCCTAACCCTAACCCTAACCCTAACCCTAACCCTAACCCTAACCCTAACCCTAACCCTAACCCTAACCCTAACCCTAACCCTAACCCTAACCCTAACCCTAACCCTAACCCTAACCCTAACCCTAACCCTAACCCTAACCCTAACCCTAACCCTAACCCTAACCCTAACCCTAACCCTAACCCTAACCCTAACCCTAACCCTAACCCTAACCCTAACCCTAACCCTAACCCTAACCCTAACCCTAACCCTAACCCTAACCCTAACCCTAACCCTAACCCTAACCCTAACCCTAACCCTAACCCTAACCCTAACCCTAACCCTAACCCTAACCCTAACCCTAACCCTAACCCTAACCCTAACCCTAACCCTAACCCTAACCCTAACCCTAACCCTAACCCTAACCCTAACCCTAACCCTAACCTAACCCTAACCCTAACCCTAACCCTAACCCTAACCCTAACCCTAACCCTAACCCTAACCCTAACCCTAACCCTAACCCTAACCCTAACCCTAACCCTAACCCTAACCCTAACCCTAACCCTAACCCTAACCCTAACCCTAACCCTAACCCTAACCCTAACCCTAACCCTAACCCTAACCCTAACCCTAACCCTAACCCTAACCCTAACCCTAACCCTAACCCTAACCCTAACCCTAACCCTAACCCTAACCCTAACCCTAACCCTAACCCTAACCCTAACCCTAACCCTAACCCTAACCCTAACCCTAACCCTAACCCTAACCCTAACCCTAACCCTAACCCTAACCCTAACCCTAACCCTAACCCTAACCCTAACCCTAACCCTAACCCTAACCCTAACCCTAACCCTAACCCTAACCCTAACCCTAACCCTAACCCTAACCCTAACCCTAACCCTAACCCTAACCCTAACCCTAACCCTAACCCTAACCCTAACCCTAACCCTAACCCTAACCCTAACCCTAACCCTAACCCTAACCCTAACCCTAACCCTAACCCTAACCCTAACCCTAACCCTAACCCTAACCCTAACCCTAACCCTAACCCTAACCCTAACCCTAACCCTAACCCTAACCCTAACCCTAACCCTAACCCTAACCCTAACCCTAACCCTAACCCTAACCCTAACCCTAACCCTAACCCTAACCCTAACCCTAACCCTAACCCTAACCCTAACCCTAACCCTAACCCTAACCCTAACCCTAACCCTAACCCTAACCCTAACCCTAACCCTAACCCTAACCCTAACCCTAACCCTAACCCTAACCCTAACCCTAACCCTAACCCTAACCCTAACCCTAACCCTAACCCTAACCCTAACCCTAACCCTAACCCTAACCCTAACCCTAACCCTAACCCTAACCCTAACCCTAACCCTAACCCTAACCCTAACCCTAACCCTAACCCTAACCCTAACCCTAACCCTAACCCTAACCCTAACCCTAACCCTAACCCTAACCCTAACCCTAACCCTAACCCTAACCCTAACCCTAACCCTAACCCTAACCCTAACCCTAACCCTAACCCTAACCCTAACCCTAACCCTAACCCTAACCCTAACCCTAACCCTAACCCTAACCCTAACCCTAACCCTAACCCTAACCCTAACCCTAACCCTAACCCTAACCCTAACCCTAACCCTAACCCTAACCCTAACCCTAACCCTAACCCTAACCCTAACCCTAACCCTAACCCTAACCCTAACCCTAACCCTAACCCTAACCCTAACCCTAACCCTAACCCTAACCCTAACCCTAACCCTAACCCTAACCCTAACCCTAACCCTAACCCTAACCCTAACCCTAACCCTAACCCTAACCCTAACCCTAACCCTAACCCTAACCCTAACCCTAACCCTAACCCTAACCCTAACCCTAACCCTAACCCTAACCCTAACCCTAACCCTAACCCTAACCCTAACCCTAACCCTAACCCTAACCCTAACCCTAACCCTAACCCTAACCCTAACCCTAACCCTAACCCTAACCCTAACCCTAACCCTAACCCTAACCCTAACCCTAACCCTAACCTAACCCTAACCCTAACCCTAACCCTAACCCTAACCCTAACCCTAACCCTAACCCTAACCCTAACCCTAACCCTAACCCTAACCCTAACCCTAACCCTAACCCTAACCCTAACCCTAACCCTAACCCTAACCCTAACCCTAACCCTAACCCTAACCCTAACCCTAACCCTAACCCTAACCCTAACCCTAACCCTAACCCTAACCCTAACCCTAACCCTAACCCTAACCCTAACCCTAACCCTAACCCTAACCCTAACCCTAACCCTAACCCTAACCCTAACCCTAACCCTAACCCTAACCCTAACCCTAACCCTAACCCTAACCCTAACCCTAACCCTAACCCTAACCCTAACCCTAACCCTAACCCTAACCCTAACCCTAACCCTAACCCTAACCCTAACCCTAACCCTAACCCTAACCCTAACCCTAACCCTAACCCTAACCCTAACCCTAACCCTAACCCTAACCCTAACCCTAACCCTAACCCTAACCCTAACCCTAACCCTAACCCTAAC